>NW_009226928.1:47573-47853 GCF_000690835.1 Fulmarus glacialis | reverse complement strand
GGCCCAGGGGCGGAGTGGAGGCACCCGGGGCTGAGCTGCGTCCGAGGCCACCCCGCAGCGGGATAACGCGGCACTGCCCCCACTGCCCTCCCCGAGCTTCCTCACCCCTCCTCGCACAACCCTCGCCGCCTTCCCGCCGCCATAGCGTTGTACTAGCGCTCTTGGAGGGCTGAGGGCGGCACCCCATGTCTCTCTGGGGCTCGTACCCGGGTTCTGCCCTCCTCTGTCAAAATAGGTACTTTTGTGCTCTTTTAAAGCAGCGGAGCTGTATGAGTTAATA
>NW_009226928.1:40902-47234 GCF_000690835.1 Fulmarus glacialis | reverse complement strand
AACTTTCCTGAGAAACCATTCTGGCGTAGCATTTTCTGCCTGTCCTACCTCCTTTTTTTTCTTTTTTTTTCCCTCCCCTTGCCTCTTGCTTAGAGAGAAGGAGCCTGACTGTGGGCCCCAGGGCTCCTCCATCCCTATCAGGGTCATTGGGCTCCATCGGGGTTCCTGTAAAGGGGGTTTGCAGGGGTTGGAAGTAGATGTGGGCAATGTTACTGCCCTCTGATGGTACTTCATGGAAAATAACCATCGTAAAAATAATTCACCAACAGGTGGTGTTCCACGAGCAGATAAGCAAAAGGCCTAGGGGGCAGGCCCCACGGCAACCGTGGGGGTGGTTGAAAAACTGGTGTTTGTAGGCATGTGGCACATGGGGTTGTGACTAAAAGGTGTCACAAGGTTTAGTTCATCAGCTCACCCAAGTCTGTGTTTGGAATAAGACACCAAATTAGATTCAGAGGCACTGCTGTGTTTTTAGTTTCCCTGTGAAAAAGGGAAACTTGCCCAAGGGAAAGCTCTGCAAATCTGCAATATCCTGTTCCAAAGGTTAAGGCAAGTCAGAGAAATCGCTGACATCTGACAAGGGTAGGACCAGGTACCTGTGATTTCCAATAGAAAAGGTTCACAGTTCTGTTTCTGTGCAGGACATAGGTGTGTCCTTGCCTTTAAAAGTAGGTTGGAGCATCCACATTTTGACACGTTTCCATATCAGAATTCCAACTTTTCTCATCATGTGCTATTACAATTGATTATAACATCTGTTTGCTAACTGGAATGTTAATAAAATCCAGCATTTTTTAAAGAATTCTTTCCCAGCCTTTAAGAAAGCCTTAGAGTAGTGGCAGTAAAGCAGATGTTTTTGTTTAAAATAGTATATAGATGTACATGAAAACTGACTGTGGAAAAAACTTTCTGTACTTTCATCTTTACTGTCTTTCAGTAACTTGCCAAGCAGATCATCTCAGTTTAGAAGCTGGATTTTTTTTTCCAACTGCAGCCCAGAAACGCACCATGAAATCTGGAAGTGAAGGTGAGATCCATCTGTCCGGTAGTCAAATGCAAGATCAGAAAGGAGGGCTTAAACACTGGTCCAGTGCTATACACAATTGTTTCCCATATGACACTGGTATATTTTTCGTTAGATCTCCATTTTTATGCCGTCATCGTTTACTCATATAAATTTAAAAAATACATGCCACTGTTCCCATTGTAAAGGTGTTTAAGTCACATATATATTCACATTTCCATATAAATATGATGAACATTAAGAACAATTTGCATATATGTCATCCTCTTTATCACCATTCTAAGATATTTAACTTCCAAAGGCTGAAGAGCGACTCATGCATGTAGGAAATGGAAAAAAAAAAACCCAAACAGAAACTTCAGCCTACATTTATAGGTATAAACGTAGACACTTTTCTCTAACTGCCATGTATGACTTCCACCAGACATTTTACCTTGTATTTCCCCTCTGTATCGTGTAAGGTTGGATTTTATGCTGACGTTTTGATTTGGATTGGGTGTGTGGATCTGAAGAGACTCCTGAGGGCCCCACTTTGTATGCTTGTGTGCAGTGTGGAGCACAATGGCATTTCTCTTGGAGGAAACTAACCTGAAACTAAGCTCTCCAGGAGCTCACCTCATGTGCTCCATCAGCTAATGGCTTCTCAATCTACAGGAACAGGCAAAAGCTAGTCTGAAATAAAACATCCACAAATGCCTACAGAGTGGGCATTGTCTCCTGAGCAGCAGCTTTTTTGCACTGCAGTTCTGCTCCTAGTGCACCAAGCCACTTGCTAAGGTAGACGTAGCCTAAGTCACAGACCTTAGGGGAATCGTAAGTTCTGCTAAAGTCCAGATTATTCCACTCTTAAAAGTAGTATCCGAGTCATGTCAGGATTGCATTGCTTTTCTATATTTATTTTGTTCACATTCTCCAGGTGGTCCCCACACATTCCTTGTAATCCCACAAGGACTCTTCAAAGTTCAACTGTTGCCCAAAACCACGCTTTCTTCTGGTAGTAACATGTTCAGAAAAGGTCCTTCCCATTGTAACCTAACAAAATCACCTTACAGTCATGGAGATGGTTTGTTCAGGCATCCAGGTACCAAATCACACTATGGATAAGGCAAGCCCAGTTCCTTCTTTCTGCCTGTTAGCTTTCTAAGACTGACAGTAACAGAACATATTTGTATATAAAATGGCCAGATGTGATTTGAATGCAATCAGGGAGCTCAAGTACTGAGTAAGAGGCGGTGAGTACATAGCTACATTGCAGAGTGGAACTGTATCTTACACTTTTTACAAAAATAGCAAGCTCCATAGCAGTTTTATTTACCTTGCTCGTATTTTATCAAAAGTGTAGACGGATGTTATGACCTGGATCTGTAAGTCAGCCAGTGTATTTCTTTATATATTTTAAAGCAATGGACTGCTGTGTTTGACTAACCATAATCTTAAATTGTCAACACGTATTCCTTAAATGTGTAAATATTGGACTAATAATAGCATCCTTTCACTAAATCAAAACAGCTTGCAGAAAAGTTCATGCATCTTTCTTCATGGCGACCCCAAAATCTTTACTAATGTCAGTGGACTTCCTTACAGAGGGAGGACTCACTAAACTGATTCCGCTCACTTGATATTTGAAAGGTTTCTTTGAAATTATGAAATTTAGGACATTCTTAAAAATAAAAATCAAAGTTAAAAATTCTGCTGAGCCATTATATTAATGCAACAATATGGATTCATTTGGAAATATGTATCTATACCTATCTCAAATGTAAATGTAATTCAAATTTTATATATGTGTATATAAAAAGATACACAAAATAGTCTTGGGTTATATATTGATTTTAAAAAACCCCCACAAATCCACAGGGTTCAGAATGCATCAAGACTCCAAATATTTTTTGATATTTTTAGCATTTTCTGAAAACAGGACAAATCATGCAGACTTCAGGTGGCATTCTTTAGATGTGGGAAAGTAAGAGAAATGATATTGCAGGACTATCTTTTGCACCGGAAGAATTGCACTGTTTTACATATTTGCATCTGGGTAGCAGACAATTATTTGTAATAATTTCGATTTCTTTGCTGAGATCTTCTGGGGTTTGGGTTTTCACGAAACAATTCCCAAAAGTACGCTGATGAATGATTCACTTTGACGTTGCTGCCCTCCAGTGGTCTTACTAAGGTTTCCATGTATTCAGGAAAGCCTTTAAAAACAAACATTGTATTAGGTCTTTGTTCTGATGAGGCAACTGCGCAGGTAAAAATACTTCCATCGCAATCTAGCATATTCTCTTACCAGTGTATTAGGTAAAGTGTGTTTATTCACTATACTGGCAAAACTATATATTATCCTGTAATTATTGCAGATGCAGCCAAACAGGTATCACTGGAATACGGGTCTCCTTTGCATGTTACCTTGAAGATGAACTAAAAACAGCATCCACAGTCTGACTTTAAAACCCAAGTAAAATGCGCAGACACGGAAAATGGAGAAATAACCTTTCAGTTTCAGGTGAAAAATGCCAAACAGCTCGGTTTCTAAAAGCTGGCTTCTCACATAGCACTGCTTCCTTGTCCTGCCAAAGTTGGTTTTTTCTTCAAATGTCCTAGTTAGTTTAAAGACTATCCATTTCTTATAGATGTTGCCTTTCTGGCTGTACTTAGATCATCTCCAGTTCTCTTGGAGACAGTTTGAAATAACCTGCAATTAGTGGTTCCACCTGGATATTCTTCATTACTTTCTCTCTTTAACATCTTGTGTGGTGTTATTTTGTGGCTATCTCCCGATGTGAGTCGGCCCTTTCACTTGCTTCCAGTTTACACTTCCTGACTTTAAGCTTTTCTTTGTTTCCCACGCCTCTCTCCTGTATCTACGAGTCTGTCCCTCACTAGAACATGTCAGTGGGTATTGCCGTACTTCTGCTGAAATACTTATGCTGTAATTTCACTCAAGCCGCATGGGATCTTACAAACCAGACACACCCAACATGTAGGAGAAGCATGTGGAAAATGCACACACAAAGGAGCCAGTCATTCCTTTCTGACAGTGTCTGGGCAGATACATCGCTCTCTAATTAAGCTGGAAACAGGCTACGCCTCCACGCAGAGATCCAGCTGGAGGGTGCAGTGCTGGTGTGACACCGGGACTCTCAAGCAGAGCAGAACAAGGGGCTCATACTCCACATTCACCAACATGTTCCCAGGTCCCTGGGTCAGAGAGGGTTATTGGACTACAGTGTCTGACCTCCTTTTGTTAAAAGCTATTACATGTAGCCCAAAACAGTTTACCCAGTAACATGTTTTGTTAAAATTAGTGGTTTTCATTCTGTACTCCATGACTAGCTGGGGGTCCACTGATTATTTGTAAGGAGTCTATGAAAGCTAACTAGGAAAGCAGCCTCTGGTTAGATTCACAACCCGATATTTGGCATCTGCTTCTGGATATGCCTTTGTTCCCCAAAACAAAAATCCCACTGCAGATTCCATATTTGCATAGATATACATGGACTAGCTTTGTGTGAGCCTCTTGTGTCCTGGAAGCAATCTAGCGTGGCATGGCATGGCATAACGCCACAAGAGCTAATTTACGCTGCTGAGAATAACCTACTGATTGACGCTTTTCAGGAGAAAATATGGTTCTCTCTTCCCTTGATTCCCCTCTGGGTTTCAGTTTCTTTTGGAAGTTCTCCTTCTTCTTACACAGCAGCCAGGATTTCTATAGATGCAAAGAAACCTTGGAAGAGGAGAAACTTTGGGTCTGTTCCTTCTATTTTTCTCCCTACCCTTGGGAGCTCCTGTCTGAGATCACCCTACTACTTACTTTTTACCCCCTTGTGACTTACCTGGCTGGGCTCATTCAGCCAGGCCATGGCTGTCAGAAAACCATGGCTTGGGACTGTCTCGTGCTGGCCCAGTGCCTCAGTACTTTACCAGGCTTTCTCTCCTTGTCTTGAAATCTTTTGCACAAGAAATTAAACACCTTTTTTCTTACTTTTATCTGGTAAGTTTTTTCTCAGCCTCCTGTCAGACACAATGTGTTTGCAGATATTCCCCTGCTCTTTTGGTTTGTGCTTTAGTGAAAGGGAAAAATGCAAATCATTCTTCCATGCCTGTCTATGCTCTAGATGTCTGTAATGTGAAGATGTGCTGAGCAACGCCTTCAGCTGGTAGAGGATGGGACAAGGTCTGAATCTTTGGAGTTGGAAAAGACGCACCATACGCGTCCTGTATGGTGCAGTGCAATGAGGAACTGCCACCTAATTCAGAAGGAAAAGGAATCCAAACAGCCCTACTCTTAGGATTTTTCATCTGGATTTGTCCCCAGCTCTTGGTTCTGCTTTAATAAGAGCATGAAAAAAAAATGTGTTTGAAGCAGATGGTAATCCTGACAGGCCCAGATTCAGACAGCTTACATTTAGCGTGAACTGTTGAATCCAGTGTTCCCTCTCGGTCAGCACGCTGAGGGCTAGAGGCAGACACTTGAGAGCACTGGAGATGAAGCTTGTAGGAATGTCAGGGCAGGTGAGAAGGAAGTTTCTAAGATGAACCTCAGGAGAAATGCTTTTTAAATTTTACCTTAGCATTGAGTTATTTTCACCTCCCTGAAAACGGCTACTTTAGGCCAAGCTCCAAACAATATCTTTCCTGGCTATGTAGTTTCAGGGTGGTGAATGGGGTGGGTTTAAGTGTATTTTTATCCCTTTAGCCTCAGAAACTTGGGCACAGACAAATGACCCAGAAGGCCAACTGAGTTAGGGCTGCATAGCTGAACAAGAACACCTCACTTTAGTCCCAAAAGATCATCTCAAGGAGACTGTTCACTTTGGGTCAACATGAATATGGAGTACTAGAGCTACCTCCAAAGCCCTTGCAAGGGTAGGATGGGACATAAGTCAATTGATCACAGGCAACACAATGTCATTTGTTGCAAAGAGTTGGAGTGCAAGGAGAGGACACAGGCTGTGCTGTTGGAAAGGGGTCTCTGACTGCCATCTTCCAGAGAAACAGAGGGCTCACGGCTGCTGCAACCTTGTCCTGGAGGCAGAAATGCAAAGGAAGTGGCTTGGATTTCCTAAGGACAGCTTGGCCTCGTTTTCGATTCTTGCTGCCCAGGTTAGCTCCAAACTGTGTCCTAGCCCCTGCAGACTGGGAGGAATCTCACTGGAAATAGTGTCTGTAGGAGTACAGTCAGGGGAACTCGGTATGAAAGAAGGAAAATCCGTCCCACTGGGATGGGACAATGCAAGAGGTGGTGGTGTCCTGAGGGCATGCAGAGTCTGTCATCAGAAAAATGTACAGCTGTGTTATCACCTCGCTT
>NW_009226928.1:0-40874 GCF_000690835.1 Fulmarus glacialis | reverse complement strand
GGAAAGATCAGGCAGGCTTGCATATGCTTTTCCATATGAGCCCTGCAGTGGATCAAAGAAAGCGAGGAGGCAGCTTGGTTCACCAGCCAGATGAACTGGTACCTGCCTACAAAACCAGCATCTTCTTTGCTGCTGTTATGACCTGGACTGCGCAAACCAGGGGGTCATAGAGGTTTCAAGATTCCCTCGGGCTAAATTAAGTTGAAACGACACCAAACGATTGATTAAATGTTTTATTTACGGTAGAAGCAACCTGAACTTGGAAAGTGTAATGGTAGGCAACGTGGGTTCTATTGAAACATTTAGAAAAAGAAGAGGAAAGAGAGAAAAAGAAAAAGGAGAGAGAGAGAAAGGAGATAGAGAGAGATACTACCACCCTTGGATCCCACGATGACTGACGGATGTGGTAATCCTCCGGTGATGGGCGTGCGCTGGCTCCTTGGGTTGGTGTCCTTTTATAGTCTTGTCGGTTGCGTCAGCCACAGAATTTCTAGAACTTTCCGTGCAGGCGCCGTTGTGGAGGCAGTGGTCGTGAGGGGTCTTTTGGGTGGTCTTCGGGTGGTCGTGAGCCCCTTCCTCAGATAAACTCTTTATGACCTTTTGTCATATATGGTGAGTTGTCTGGTTTTGGCAGAACATGGAGCTGCGCACCTTCTGGCATACCCTCCGTGTCCTGTGTTGTCCAACTTCTCATTTGCAGCTTATCATTGCTATGCAGAAACTTGTTTGCCACAATGTTTGAGACATCAACTTCACATTAACGCTTTAAGTCTCCCACATCTGCAAGACACGTTCAGTAGTACCCTTTACTCTGCCCAGGAAATCACGAAGCAAGGGATATGTTGTTCCATTTATCTTCATTTATTGCCATCTAGCTGGCCGTTACCTAAGGCACTGAGACAAGGGCAAGGAATTGCCCTAGCGGGGAGGTCCCAGAATGACTGTTTTTCTCCCCATTATGTCCTGCTGTAAACCGCACCTAATAACTCTTTTATTAAGCTTATTACTTGTGTTTGTATTATAACATATCTCTAGGCAGGCTATTCTAGGGGCTAGTTACATGATCTTTTAACATTTCAGGGCTTATTTCTAACGTAGGAGCTTTCTTAGGGTTCTGAGCAAGGAAAGGTCTCCCAAGGGAAGGTTTTGCTCTTAGGACAGTGTTGCCTACAGTTGCCTACATTCAGGTGCCTGTCATGTAAGGACATGCCCAAGGATACAAAATGCAGCACTCTACAACTACCTGAAAGGAGGTTGTAGCGAGGTGGGTCTCACTCTCTTCTCCCAAGTAACTAGCGATAGGACGAGAGGAAATGGCCTTAAGTTGCGCCAGGGGAGGTTTAGATTAGATATTAGGAAAAATTTCTTCACCAAAAGGGTTGTCAAGGATTGGAACAGGCTGGCCCGGGAAGTGGTTGAGTCACCATCCCTGGAGGTATTTAAAAGATGTGTAGATGTGGCACTTAGGGACACGGTGTAGTGGTGGACTTGGAAGTGCTAGGTTAATGGTTGGATGTGATGATCTTAAAGGTCTTTTCCAACCTAAACAATTCAACAATTCTACGATTTGCCAGGGACTGGCAGACATTGACACAGGATCTATTAGAGACCAACAGCCTTCTGGAGCAGAAGCAGAAGGCCAGCTGGGACATCCGCAGCACTTGAAATAACACTAAGACTTCTGTGTGTTTAGGCAGCCAAGTACTGTTTTTAAAGTCGTTAAGTTCCAGGAGCAGCACTTTGCCCCCACAGGAGCACCCAGAGACTATCAGTGACAGATTAACAATCAAAGCATGGCCTGACATTCAGTGCTACAGTTTAGCATGGAATCCATTACAGTGTTAATTTTTACCTGAAAGCAACCGGTTTCCTAACGCAAGAAGAAATGCTTGCATTTTGAGGCTTCACCATATTTTTCATATTCAGCAGAAAGGGTGAATTCTTTTTTTAATTGCACTTGGCCTGAAAAATACACCCTCCTGCATCTCCAAAGTGCAGCCCAGAATTATTCCTGATGCACTAGAAAGTGAGCAAAACCATTCAAAAGCTCATTTCAACCTGGGCTGCAGCTGGGACCTTGGAATTCAAAGCATCAGGTCGGCATCCTCATTGGGGTTGAAGAATATAGGCTATAAAACAGCAAGAACATGTCCCATCATGTCCAACTGGCGTGTTCTTGTGCTGAGACACCGCACGGTTGCAACACTTTCAAGTGAAACTATTCAATAAGCAGCCAAAGCTGGTTTGTTGGGTTGTCTTCTGTTTTGGCAGAGCAGCCCTTTTTACTTTTCATGTAAAGGAGATCCGCCACTGAGATAAGCAGGAGTGTGTCAGCTACGAGCACAATTTCTGTAGAAAAATAAACGTCAGTGGGGATTCTCACCTTCTGCTCCAGCAAGCAAGTGGCCAGAGGGAGTTTTCAGGATTCAAGGATCGCATGGTGGCACAGGGGTAGCTGATGGCATAATTTGGACTAGGTGGATGAGGGAAGCCCTGGGGAGCTTAGGCAGGTGCTGAGGTGCCACAAACTCAAAGGCAAGGCCCAGGCCACAGCTTCAGGGTTTTCTTCTCTAGTTCTTCTTCCCACAAGCTCGTAGCTGGGATCCCACTAGTACATATTAATAGCAATCAGATAGCTCTGTGTTTTAGTTTCCGGGTATTGTTCCCACAGGCATGTCTGCATGCAGTTACACAA
Source organism: Fulmarus glacialis (assembly GCF_000690835.1). Taxonomy (NCBI): domain Eukaryota; kingdom Metazoa; phylum Chordata; class Aves; order Procellariiformes; family Procellariidae; genus Fulmarus; species Fulmarus glacialis. Next base: position 38,179 of record NW_009226928.1, on the reverse strand, counting down.
ACCAGGTCTCCTACAATCGGAGGGGGTGCACGTCTGTGTAATGGCTTTGCTGGTTTAGGTGCCCTACAGCAGGAGGAGGAAGGAAATGAGTAATTTAACCTTTTTGCTTTGGCTGCAGCAGGCTTGCAGAACTGATGAGGAGGCACCAAAAAGTAATAAAATACTTCCTCAGTGGGCAACTTCTATGGTTCTTTCTGCACCCTGATATCCCCTTGGTGTTTTCTTTTCAAAAATCCAAATAACACCACCAGCCAGAGGAATGTGGCTGTATTTGATTCTATCAGTAGTGTAAATGCATGATTTTGGAAGTAGCAGTTGCACCTTTATATATAAACTTGAGTTCTACTTTGCACTTAAAGCAAAGTTTCATTATTCTCTTTGTAATAAAGATATAGCATATGATCTCAGAGTTACAACACTACCTCTCTGAAAGGTATTTACTCTGTCTATTTTGAGATACTTCAGCATCTTAATTTGGTCCTCTTCATTCTTTTCAAAGGCTCCCCTCTCTTCAGTGACAGTTTATTGAACTGTGCTCCTAACTTTCATCTTATGAAATGAAACTAGATGCTAAAAGAAGCTAAATTAGAGGTTATGAATACTCTTTTGAATACATTTGATGAGATTTTACAAGTTCATCCTTTTATTCATTTAGGAAATACGTTAATCTAAAAATTAATCTAGTAATAAATTGTCACCTTGTCTGATCTTTTTTTTTGGGTCTCAAATTATTTCAGTATGTGCTTTTCTCTTCATCTCATGTCTGACTTTTCAAAGAGCATGGCTGATTATAAATTAACACCAAAAATGCTGGCCATTCATTAGGACACTGCAGGAATTCCTTGCATACTTTCTGTATGAACATATGCTCTGGACATGTTAGCAATTCAAGAACATTTTCCATACTTTGCATGAATTGTTCAGATGGGGGTGGAGGGAAGTCTGATGTCACTGAGCTTGTGTGAATTGTAGTTTTAACACTTTAGGATAAGAAATAAAAATGTCTTGCTTGTAACATCACTGATTACCTGTGTTGCACATTCTGGAATCACAAGATCCTCATGGGCGGTTTAAACTTGTGGGGCAATCTTATACATAAGAGGATTTTCTAAAATGTAGGTGTAATTCAGACTTTCTGTATTTTCTGTGCATTTAAAATGCATATGAATTTGTGACACTGAAAAAAGCTGCAATTAGGTAATGATATGAACAATTGCATCTAATTATTGTGATTATCCCAGTTACAGAGAATTAAGCTGACAGATGAAGTATATTAAAAGGAACCATTATGACATTAATCATCAACCCTCTCCATACTTAACTTGTATACCCCAGTGCTATTGGCTGTAAAGAAGCAACGGTGCAAGAAAGTATTCCTGGCAGCAGATGACTTGGCCTAATAACTGTGGTCTTTTAAGATTAGAAATGTGCTTGCTAACCTGGATGTTAGCGGTTGTAAATCTCAGTGTCTCAGCTCCGTTGTAATCTGGACTGTATCAGAAGGAGCCATTAATGGATAAAAGTGGCAGGACCCTGGGACCAGTCTCCCACTGTTCTTCTTTCCTAACAGTGATAATCACTCCAAGTAATGTTTTCATACCGGTAAGTCTAGTACGTTACCAGGTTCCCCAGTTAGGTTATTGTTTCTCATTCATGCAATGTTAACTTCATATTAATGGTCAGATTATAACTGTGAATGTTATAAATCATATGTAGTTGTCTAGTATTGTGTGTGACTGATCTGTGCTGTTTACTGATGCACTGAACTGAGAACTTGATGAAATGTATGCATGACATTTTCTTTGCGCTTCTCATTCACTGTTAATAGATGAGCTTTTCATAGCTTTAAAAGAAGTCTCTGGGGTCCCCTCCCCCCAAAAAATCCTGCTAATAAGTGTTTAAGACTAAATGAACTTTTCTGTACAGCTTTCTGGTAAAGACATTTTCATTATCCCAGAATCAAAACATTTAAAGTCAGGGAATTCAACATTAGAGGGCTCACTTAAACCTAAATTTGTTAGAGCATAGAAATGCACAAAAATAACCCTCAGACACTCATAAATCTATCTTGTAGGGACAGAAATTAGGTAAACAAATATGAAATAAAACTTTCAACACAAATTAAAATTAGTCTGAAGACAAAATTAGTGAGATGTCTAAATCATACCTAGTACTATTGGACAGAGGTCAAATTATTTAAGTGTCTCCTTTATACTGAAATTCCTAGAGTTAAAATGAGCTTTTTGGAATAACTAGAGAAACCTAGGTCTTTTACTCCCAAATCTTATGCATAATCTTGCTTTTTCCTCTATTTTCATGTAATTTTTTCAGTCTGAAATCAATGTGAGACTTGCTGAACTGGTAACTCTTTAACTGTGACCAATACAGTAACAGATGACCCTTTTGATTATTTTATTGCTCTATTTGGTGGTTAGAGCTGCTCTTGATTACTTATACTAACTAAGTGAAGGGAAAACTCCTCCAAATACTTAGGATATACAGAGTCAGGTAGGCGTATTTCTGGCTTAGTAAGTCAATTTTATCTTCTGTTCAAGCAGAAATACCTCATTAATTTTAATGGGACTTGTATGGGATTATGCCAGCAGCAGGTTTAGCTTTACACATCCCAGCATCTGTTGCTTCTTTTTCCTGTGGCCATGTACTACTCTCCTGAATGGGAGTAACTGTTGCAATAAATGGTTTAAATGCATATGTATACATCAACATCTTTCAGTCTGGAGATATTTTGGCACAGCTGTCCATGGTGATAAACAAGGCATCTGGATGCCCTACCCGTTCTCTGAACTTTATGATACTGTGTTGTGTTAACTCCATTCCAGCCTAGCTTATAAACTACAGTGAATTACTTTGTCCAGTGAGTTGTCCACAAACCCAATAATCTCACTGTTCTTGCAGAGTCGTAAATCCCACGCCTGAGCTTTTTCCGATTTATCTCCTAAGGGAACCTGATTTCCAAGGTGCTGAGCTCTGCCAGCTCCTGCCAAGCCATGAGGTGGCTTTTCCCCACACTGCAACGTGTTTTTTGCAGGTGAAGGACCAGCAGCTGCCAGAAACCTAGCAGTGTTGGGAAAATTCGCTGATAGGTAAATGTTGGGTGGAACAGTCTCAGTGGCAGGATCAGTCCTTTGAATCCCAGATCTTGCATAGGCAGGGAGTGCAACCTATTATCAACAAAAACTATGTCCACCTAATCAAAGACAGTACTGATAACAAAATAGTAATGATACCTTTATGAAAGGTGAGTCATCAGGGTGACTGGAGCTGGCCTTCAAAATTGATGTATAGACCACTTAATAAGAGCCCTGAGCAGTTTCCAAAATGTAAAAGGCATTTACATTTTGCTGTCCATCTATTACTGACTTATTTACATGACAGTTCAATTAGAGAGACCAGATGATCTGAGGATGGTAAGATACCCTATCTAAAACAGTAAACAGACTGGGAAAAGACATGAAAAAACAGTTCAATGAACAGCCAGACCATAACAGAAGTATCTGAAAAATTCCAGTCCCGCTTCTGCATTGACATGAACTCTATTTAATACGACATTTTCTTTTGTGCTGGTTTCAGTAATTCTCCTGCTGACAAAAAAATAACACGTGGCTACCAAAGTTCCCTGCTGGCCATATAACCCTCAAATGCTTCTCACACTCCTTCTGTGTCACAGCAGCAGAAATCCTGGGTCGTTTTTGCAAAGCAAACAAAGCACCTTGCTGTTATCTTGGGAAACATTTCTGCATGATGAGGAGGGTGTGTGTGAGAGTCTGAAAGGCAGAGGGAGCCAGGAGGCATCTTCTCCATAGGAAATACTTGGTGATCGGGCGGTGTAGCATTCCTCTGAGATGAAAAGCTACTTCTTCCATTGTGTACAATTAAATCAACACTTGAGTCATGCTTTCAGAGTGGAGACAGGTAAGCTGCTTTGCTTTGGGTTTGCTGTGATTTATGGTTCACCGTTGAATTGAACCCTGCAAACATTTTTGGCTTTGAACACTGCAAACGCTCTTTGCTGCCTGGCCTGGGCTATGTGTGCACAAACAAAGGAGGAGAATGCAAAGGGGTGTAGGTGTGCGAGAAAAGATTCCTTGACTTTGCACAACTCCGGTTCAGCTGATGATTTTGGCAAGCTGTGTGGAGGGTGGGTTACAGAGGGAGGCAGGCTCCTCACCCTGACATTTAACTCCTTTCAATCTCACTTCTATGGCTAGAGAGCAAGTGAGTTAATCAAGGTGTGTCCTGGCTTTAGGACTTGTTCCTTGGTAAAATATCATGGCGCTGACCTTGCACTCTAGAAAAGTGGCAGTTTTGCTTTGAGAAGGCTGTGCCAATCCTACAGCCTATCTCCAGGCCTAGAAATGCCCTGACTCTGCTTCTTGATGAGCTCAGAAAATGGTGGTATGGACAAGAAAAAAGCAGGGAGTCCAAAGCAGGTTTTGGGGTTTTCTATTCATTTGAAATATAATCGCCTTTGTCTGATGGTGTGCGCTTTGGTGGTTGAGTCTCTTTGGCTGCAAGGTGAATTGGTGCAATGAAAAGGCCTGTCTTAAACAGCTGCAGCAAAGAGCTGAGTGTGGCTGAGTTCTTGCCGTCTTTTCTGGGGGGTCTTTGAGCCCACGTCTGGGCTGTGGCTGAGCCAAATTAAAGGGGCTGTGGAGCAAAATGGGCATCGTGAAGTCTTTATGCCTTCTTTAATCAGGATCTGGGGGTACCAGAGTTGTCACTGGCATAAGCCTGAAGCTCAGGACTGAGAAAAGGCCTTTTGTGATAGTCCGGGAGGATGATGCATGTATTGCGTTATGTCCTCTCTTCCCCTCTCCACCTCCCACGAGCCTCAACTCCTCACCCTGAGAGCAACTTGGGAGCAGCAGCTCCTTAGCTCCCGCTGGCACAGCCATGTTTGTGCAGCAAATCCATATGCACATAGCCCAGGGAGAAGCCCAAAGCAAGATCTCACAGCACCTCTGGCCTCTTCCTGTTCAGAGATTCCTGCTCAAGAAATGCATCCTTCCTGCACCCCTCTCTGGTGCGACTGAGAAATGGGAGTACTGGTCCCTCCTCCAGCCCTGAGAGCCCTCTCCTGCGGCCGAGGGGAGGGGAGGCCTGGGAGCGGGATGGAGGAGCTGTGCTTTCCCTCCCTCCTGGGTGCCAGAGCCTCAAGGGAGAATTTCCCTTGGAGGGGAAAGACTGAGGAGAAAGGAACAAAAAGTAACAGGTTGCCTATTTCTTGAGTCATTGTCATGTCAAGGTTTCTTTCCACACCTGCAATGTAGACTTTGGGTCCTTTCCTATCTTCTCCCTTCTGCACTGGCATTTCTAAATATTCCCTTTAATGTATTATGCTGCATATGGGTCCCATCCTATAGCTCCTACCCATGCAAACAAAGAGAATAAACCCTGTGCATTGAGGCCAAGAAGCCCTACAACAACTGCCTGCTCCTTTCCTTGATTTACATGCCCTTATCCTATCATTTTAATTTTTATTGGTATTCTACTTTTTCACCCCAACCTTGCCTTCCCTTTGGGAAGGTAGTGAGGAGGAGCTTAGGTCCAGGTACAGCCGTGGGCAGCCAGGATCCTGACTCCAAGGAACACCTGAAGGGTGGAGAGACACGTGGCTGAGACGCCACAGGGAATTCCTCACATTCCTCTTCAGCCCGGCAGGATGATTTGGGGATTAAAATCCATGACAACAAAGGCAGGGAAATAAAGCCGCTTCCTAAGTCTCAGGGAGCCATTAAATGGAATAACCTGCAGCGTGTGGAAAGCTGGGAGACACCAAGCTGGGCTCAGCAGTGAAGTCACTGCTTGTGGGTGGTGCACACAGGAGTCCAGAGGGAATAAATCCAGCCCTCCTTATACATCTATAATGTATTTGTGGAATTCAGGAAAGCAGGTTTTACTGTTAGATTTTGTCTTCATTGCTACAAAAGGTGTATTCCTCCTACAAAACAATCAGTGCACGTTAACTCGCCTGCTGTAAAATCCTGGAGGAGGCAATTTTATCAAGGAATAAATAGAGCTAAGTCAGCACGGGCAGAGAGTATGCAATCACCTCGCTCAGTTACATTGCAATAAAAGAAAAGATTTTACAGTCTTGTTGTTATCTCACTGTAAAAGTTAATTTTTAAAGCAGAAAAGACAAACCTGCAGTGCCTAAAAAAGGTATCGAAATGCCACCTTATGGATGTCGGGACAAATCTGCTCAGAATAAATTGTATGTATTTAACTTTAACCCTTAGCAACAGTATTACTGCAGTGAGTAGAGACAACATGCACAAAGGAGTGCTGTTTAATTATAATCATACTGAACTCTCCCCTTCAAATCCTGGTTTGATCTTGAAGATCAAGAGCCACAAAACTGGTTGTGAGCAAGCTGGTGGATAGAGCTTAGGAGCTTAGGAGCTGTATTCAGAACAGGGAAGAAGCAGTCAGAAATTCAGATAGCTTTTAAAAAATAAGCAAAGATACAGCAACAGTTGGCTGCAGCATATCTTAACATTTTGTTATAAAATGAACTGCTGTGTTAGGACTTCCAGATGAATGCTGACATTTTGCAGTTCTGTAACCAGTGTGCATGCAGAAATATAGCTAAAAGAGGACTGTTGCCTTCTGAAACAAGGCTCTGATGAGACCTGTGCTGTGCAATCCTGGCTTCTGGGTGTTTGCTGCAGGATATCATCACCAGCTCTGGTGGTGACTGCTGTACTTTCTGACGAATGGAAGGAATGCAAGGTTGTCTGTGAGTGCCGGGCTTGCTCTGAGCACATATACAACGTCAAACCCATCAATGATTTAGGAATAGTGATGACTTAGCTTAGGGTGGCAGAAAGGTGCCAAAGTGCTCAAAGCAGCCAAAATGGTGATGCTTCTGGATGTGTACAGAAGCAGGGAGAGTAAGTTTAATGGTGAAAAGTGAAAAATTGGGGAAGGTTTTGTGAATCCTCCTGACAGGCACCATTTCTGCTACCATTTAGTGTCATCATGGAGAACGCAGCACGGCAAGAAGGAAGCACAAGAAGATACAGTGGACTGTCATGAAGGGGTAAATGCAGGGGATCATCTTCAAATCTCAAAGGACGATGGCAGAGAAACTCACTCAGTCTTGCTCGCTTGGTGATGCTCTGTCCAGCCCGAGGCAGTCAGTGCAATCACGGTGGTGTTCACAGCGGTGCAGGGGAGTAATGGTCATGTCTTGGTGCTGTCGTGCCCTGCACTACTGTAAAGGGGTTCTATCCAGAATATAGTCTTCGTCATTTCTGGGACTAACATAGCTCTCTTACATCTCCCCTCTTTGCTGCAGAGGGCATAGGGATACTGGCCGGTACATCTCTTAAGTGAGGGGCTTATGTTAGGCAGTGTGAAGACACAATGGGGTGTGATATAGAGAAGAGCAAAGGAGTTACTATAATGCCATTTCCCATCACCACTTTCAGACTGCCCTTTTCTACTTTTCCTCCCTTGTGAAAACCATAATGTCCTCATCACCTCAGCTTTACCGGAATTTCCAGTCCGGCTGACTCATTCACCAGCCTCTCGTGCACTCCCTCCAGTATTCTATCCCCATCAGCTGAAAGGGCAACTAGTTTTGGTGGTGTCCTCCGGAAATCCCCCTGCCTTTGAGGCTTTTAAGGCTGTACGAGGAATCTCTTGGGTGCCTCCAGCTGCCATCCTGCCTACCAGCAATTGATCTTGCTGCCAAACAGTTTGCCCCTGTCCAAGTCAATGTTTCCTTATCTGCAGGTTTGCAAAAGGGATGCTCCTTCCTGGGTCCTTTGGAAAGTGTCTAGCAGGAGATGAGCCCCCCCGGCCCCCCAGTGCCATGCTGGTGGCCATGAGATAGAAGGGTGGGCTTTTCAGGAGTCATGGGGTGGAATCTCTGCTCTTTATTTTCTCCACTACTTTGGTTCTGTTAGTTTTGTACTAGCACAGAGGAGTTGTGCTAAATTAGGGCAATTTTCCTTGGGTGGTGGCAGCAGCCCTGTATTTGTGGACTGTAAAACTATCTGAGAGCAACGTCTGGGCTCTCAAAAGACCAGCCCAGTTCCTGGCAGGGAGGGACAGTCTTAGTCCCAAAGTATTTTTCACCATGTGTCTCCCAGATCTGTCACCATCAGAGAGGGACTTTTCCCTTCTGTTGGTGGAACTGCCAGGTTTACAGCTGCTGAGGAGCAAGGGCTTTGAATCTGCCGATGACTCCATCAATTGTTTGCATCAAGATAACTTAAATAACCAGAAATGGAAATAAACAACAGCAAAACAATAACTGAAAACCTCCCCCAAATGTTCAAGTAGAGGGAAACTTTATTTTCCTACACTGGATTCCCTTGCTTTCCCCCTCCCTGTTTGCCAGCATCATCTTTCTACCCTTAAAAAATACTGATTCAAGAGTAGGGGACAGAGTGGAAGAAATAAGTTCCACTCAGTAAAAGCTCAGGACAGTGCAGTTTTTTCTGCTTTCTGTCTCAAATACAAAGCTTGTAACTTTTCTTCTGCTTTAAGCTCATGCTTCTGTGAGCGTTTGTGGTTACAGCTTCTATTTCTACATTGGCAGTTTCTGACCTGTTGGTTTTTTTTTTCCCTGCGAAACGAAATATGCCCCTACCAGTGTCTAAAAGCCCTTTAGACCTAGCCTCTGATTATTGGCATTTGTTTAAAGCCCTTTCGTTGATTTGGGGACCATGGAGGACAGATTTGCGGCACTCAGTGTCTTCTGGAAGGCTTGCCGGAAAAGAGCGGAGCATGAAAATATGCCAGCAACAGGAAAAGAGGCATCGCTGTCAAGCTGCAGCGGTAGCAAAAGCAGGAGGCTGGGCCAGCGGTGAAGACGCCAGATTTCATCGGGGAGGAGCCAGGGCCAGCGCGGCGCTGGGGCTCGGGCGCTTGGCCTCAGTCGATGCGCTGGGCAGGCAGTGGCGTGCGGATGCGGGAGAGAAATAAATGAGGAGTCATAGGGAAGACGCATTTCCAGCCAAGGGAAGGAGCAGGCCTCTCCGAAGGCAGCTGACGTTGGGGATTACTGGAGCAGAGAGCAGGGGGAGCCCTGAGGGTCTGGCTTCCACCCCAGGCCAGCACTAACACCTGGGCACAGCTGTTTCCCGGAGCCCTTTCTGCTGCTGCATATCAGCTTGTTTTGCAGCAATGGAATCAAATGGCAGTTTCCTCGCTTGCAACAGTAAGTCTGTAGAAATGTCTTTGCGTTTCAGCTCTCTTATCTTGTCCAAGAGCTTTATTTTTCCTCCTCTCTTCTCCCCCTTCCTTTGCTTCCCCATTCTCTCATTTGGAAGTAATGCAGCATTTAATCGGTGTTACAGAAAGAGATGACAGATTTTTCTCTGTTAATGGGGTTAGCTGTGTTGGTAGAAATGGTGCCTTGTCTGGGTAAGTGCAAGTCCAGAAAAGTTGATCCAAATCTCCTCCCCTTTATGGTGAAACTGAGAGCGGGGCAGATGCTCAACTGAGTAAACTCTCTGGGCTCTGGTGAAGAGAGCAGAGCCAGGATAAATCACCTTGGCTCAGGGTCTGCCTCCAAGACTCTATAAATGTTAAGTACAAAGTAAGTAATGTTTCTAAAAAAGAAGAAATCCTCTCTGCCTTTCCAGCAAGTGAGATTTAAGGAGATTCAACTGGTACCAAGAATTGGAGGCTTGTCTGATAGACAGGGTAATGAAATATCCCTTATTCCCTTGTCTGACTTTAATATATTCCTTTGTTACCTCTTCATTGTATTTTACTTACTCTGATGAGCAGAAACAACTCAGGGCTGTGATAGCTACAGATTGAAGTGGGGTATTGTGATCCCACAGAAATGGGAAAAGTCTACAGTGCTTATTTTTATTTTGTGAGATAGGTGCTTTCTTGCTATAGATGAGCTATAAACAAAAATAAACTTATAGAGGAATAAGTGATTGACCATAAACATAATCAGTTTAGCATTACCAGGAGAAATGTGAAAAGATTCCCCCAGGCTCAAGAAATCTTCCCTCTGATTTTCCCAGATGCTAGAAATCTGACAGGAAGGTGAAACAGAGGTTAATGTTATACTTCTTATAGGTATCTCATTCATTATACAACCACTGGGGAAAGAAAGCTAAGAAATACATCTGGAACTATTAAAATATTTCCTATTCTGGCTTGTGGGTCATTTTTCAGTGAATATTATTTAGTCTTCTGGGGTTAGGAACCAAGAAGAATTCAATGTCTGTTTGTTAATCTATTTTCTTGTCTCAAGCAGAAAAATACACAAGTGTTGAATGAGCCAAGCTTTTAAAAAAGTATTTACAGAAATTCCATGACACATAACACACACAAGTGCCAAAGTCACTCCAAATGCCAGACTACTTAGACAAGAAAAGTTGCTCACATGTTGGTTTGTTAGCAGGATCAGACTTGTGCTATGTAGTTTGTCAGAAATTTCTCAGATACTGTGGTTTATAGATATGTTTTGTCTATGGCTGTATGTTGAAACTCAATTTCTTTCTTTCAGTTTCTCTCTTTTTTTCCCACTGTAGATACAACAACAGCTGTATTTACCATGTCAGAATTAACCACAGGCACATGGTTCAGTCTCAGTAAAATATCTAACAGTCAGTAGGAGACACCTGAGATATCTTCCAGTAGCAGAAGCGGTTATTGCTGTAGATGAGAGTTTCTGAAAAGTTTGTATAGTTTTGTTTATTCTGCATTTGGATGGAAATCTGAGTCCTGGGTTGAAAACTGAGCATGCTCCCTTGTCCGCAGAGCCAGAGTAGCTGCTGTGATTTAGTGGTCTGTGCCTTTTATTTTGAATGCGTTTAATTCAGCTGGATGGGCTTCTTGTTGCTTATTTTATAAAGGGTCATCTACATTTAGTACGCAATGAATCTGCTAGACTCTGCGGGCTATTAATAATCTTTCTCTTGCCTCATGAAGTTGGTTTGTTTCTGAACTGGGAGCCCTTGTGCTCGCACAGATTATAGAATAGCTAATTTGTACTATGCCTTATTCTTACACACTGACTTTTTCATCTAAGACACTGTGTACATTGTGCAGAGAATGCCACAGCCCCGTTATGGCAATGCCCTCTGCCGCAGCCCAGGGTGAGAATCAGCAGGGAAGGGTTAGTACAATCCTACAAAACAGGCCATTTCCTTGTTTCTTCTGTGAGCTAGTCCTGAGGATTAACCTCTAGATTTAAATTTCCAAATGAATCATCTCCACCTGCCCTTCTTAGCTGGGAGCACTGAGGAGGCTCCTTCTGGTCTTCAACCTCTGTGGGTGGACATAATGCTACTTGGGATCAGGTGGGATCTGCTCTGAAGCAGCTGGTGACTTTGATCTCCTTTTCTACAAACAAAATGCTTCTAGCACATGCCATTTGATGCAGGTTGTGCCTGATGTGTTACGTGGGAGTTTTTTGAGCCATAGTGTTTCTAATAGTGCAGGAGAATTTGCAATACTGACACTTCTCAATACATTAAACATGCAACTTGTCCCTTTTTCAGACAGGACAAGTAAAATCCATTTTGGGTCTTTTTTTTATTTTGACACAAAAGCTGATAAATTTCCAATCTGAGCAATGTCTTTTAGTAAAACTAAAGCCCGCAGTTGGTTTTGAGATTGTTGCTGGTGTGGAAAGCCCCGACATCAGGCCCAAAAGCAGATGAGTCGGGGCAAGAAGATGCTTGGGAAAAATAGATTTTAATGAGGAAATGGAAGAGGAGGAAGAAGGAAATGCAGTCGTTTGGAAAACTGCTGCAGGTAGCAGAGATGAAAGGATACAGCCAACTACAGGGAAAAGCAAGAGGGAGAGGTGTGTGGGGAAGAGATGTTTTGTGCAATATCCGGAAACTCAGCTGACTGGATAGGCAGCTCTGGGAGCCAAAGGTGTCAGTGATTTGGGAGCAAAGTGTAGTTTCCTTTACAGGGAGATTGAAATATATAAGCAGGTATTTATGAAGGAAAGCTGCAGACAAATACTTGGTGATTTGATCATCCAGGGTGGGATTCAGCTGGCTAAATGTAGGTGTCTGCAAGAAATTTTAGGCTTATAGGGATATAGACAGGTGAGTTGTATCCTGTCTTCTCCTGGCCCCTTGTTGAGATACCTAAATACCGCGAGACCAACCGCAAGCCCATGCGTCTCCTAGGTCCTTACCGTGGGTGGAGGGTCTCAGTCCTTACTCAGTCAAGCCCACCAGAATGGAAGGCTGCAGACCTTGGTCAAACATGGAGGTTTCTCTTTTTCTCTATGCAGGTAGAGAAGATTTTGCCACAGTTTCTTCTAAACCGAGATACTTCCACACCTTAAATGACCCCATTTAGACAATGTGTGTGGGGAAATTCTCACACCTTGGGCTGCCCCTCACATGGGTACCTTTTAAAACTCTGTGTTGAGATACCACACAAGAAGTCTCACTGGCTGTTTTTGGCTGAAGTTACAGAATGATGAAATTCCAGATAAATTACTTAGGGGGGGAAAAATCTAGTTTTGCATAATTCAATTGTGCAATTTAATTATTGCACAAATTTTGCCTTGCTTCAGAATTGTGAGAGTGACCTGGATTTTGTCTGTGGAAGAAATTTCAGCTCCTGAAGAAAATGTCAAGAAAAGCTGTTAAGTAGCCTTAAAAAAATGAAGCGGGGACCCACCTACAATTGACTTTGCTTTCATGAAGAGAACATCTTCATCAGCATGTGCCCAGAAACATGACTCAGGAGTTAGGCAACTAAGCTGCGCTCCTGGCTGTTGGTGCTGGTCCTATCCATCAAGCTCATATCCTTCTTATCAATTACTTTCTTCCCACACTTTTTACACCAGCTACAGGAAAAGCTGTAATTTACTGCAAGCCAATGTTTGTTTTAGTGCCTCTCACTCTGCAGCCAAATCTCTATGTGCACCGTGATGGAGGGACCAATCGAAGGACTGAAACAAACCTTAAGTCTGGTTTTGAGTTCCCGAGTGCAATGAACTTTAGTTAGGTGTTTTACCTGGATTTCATCAAGAGCGCAGGGCAGTAGCTTTTGATGGGTCATAGCCAGTGCTGTGCATGGATCCAAGCTCGCTTCAAGTGACCCAGACTGGCAGAAAGATTTATGAAGATTTTCACAAACAAAGGTCACAATTTGAACTGTCTGTGAAATGTCTGAGCTGGCAGCCTGGCTTCGTCATACAAACCAGGGCCAGGGCTCTGTCCCGTTTAACTGCCAGCACATTCCCCAGCATGGTTTTGATCCATAGCAAGCTAGCACATAGCATGATCTGGGTGATGGCATGGGCCTGCAGTCCTTCCCAGTAGGCAGTCTGGATATAGCCAGCCTGTTTTGGGGAAAGATGGCTGGAGCTGCGTAGACTGATCAGAGCAGAGTTGGAGAAGGGACCGTTCTCCTCCCAGAGACCTTGCAGACAAGGCACAACAGCCAAAGGATATATAGAGAAAATGGGGCTGAGAAATATTGGGCTAGGTGACAGCGCTGACCTCAGTGCACCAGAAACCTGCCCATCATACGGCTTCTTGCCAGCATGCCAGCAGAGGAAGGTTTTGGGCAGTGATTTGAAGGACAGCCACAACATGATACTTGGGGAGAACTCCTCCTATATGAAACTTTAAGGTCACCCTGCCTCGGCTCAGCAGGACCTCTCACCACCCTGGAAGGGAAGTAGAGTGGGCAAGAAAAGCCAGTGTAAAGAAGAGAAGGAGGATGCTGCCACGGGCTTTGTGGAGAAGCCCATTCTCAGTGTCACCACAAGGTGGAACTTGGTACATACCACATGCACCGGAGATGCACCCACTGTCAACAAGCAGCAGCATCTTTGGCCGGAGATGCACCAATGCTTATGGTCTCAGCACCCACTCCCTGGTCCCTACTCCCCCGGAGGGAGCAAGAAGGGGAGCGCTGGTGTAGAGGAGCCATTGGCATTTTTTGTTGGTGGTGAGAAATTGGCTGTTCTCAAGCTCTGCTGTGCCAACAGCAAGGCCTGGTCCTCGGAGGATGTGAGGTGTGACTGGGGAGAATAAAGCTGAGAGAAGTGAGTGGTGAGTGAGGTTTCTACGGGTTGGATATAAAAAAGCCAGGTTGGATATAACCGTGGGGTGATGGCAGATGACAAAAGGGGCCTCTGCAGAGGTACTTCACAGGTAGCATCAGTGATTTGCAAAAGCACTGGAGAAACGAACTAAATCCTCGTGACTTGACAGGTTTCCTGCTTTTCCGAACAGCAGTTGCTGCCCAGTGCTGCAGCTGGTTGTGCTCATTTCCAAGCAGTCGCTGCACTGACAATACTCCTCATACTAGGCGTGCAAAAGTAATCCTCAAACTTTATTTACTATCAGGAACTTCAGCTTCTGAGTGCTCCATCACCCTAACAAGTGATGGAAGGTTGTCGCATTGCTACAGACCAGCTGAACCTACAGCTTTTCCAAACTCTCATTGATTCTGCGTTCACCTCGATTGAATGCTCTCATGCTTGCTGAGGACTAGGAATATGTAGGGACAGACATTGTGGTTCATTAATAAGCAGTGATACTTTGATTGTGCTATTACTCTTATTAAAATAATTCTATTGAATTTCACTGTGAGGGAGCCTGGGAGGGAAGGTGAAATTACAGAGTTTCTTCAAAGAACGGCATCACGTAAAATAGACCTCGTTTTTTCTTCTTAGTAACAAATGCAGAGCAAGACACAACCTTTGGCCTCTGCAGTGGGAAAAGCTCCTCTTAAAATGACATGTGTTATGTGTTTTGTAACTGCCATAGGCATTACTACTCATAACAGAGTAATTTACATCATGTGCATGATGCAATGGGGAAGTGGTGAGGTCATCACTAGCACAGGTATTTTCATTCCAGTCCTAAATTATGACAAGTCTGGGCAAATCAGCAGCTGACTTCTGTCATGTCATTTGTGTCAGTGTGGTGTAAAGAGACTATGATCAGTATTAGGGCTGCACCACTTTTGGTGGTGCCCAAACATGGCGGTGGTGGAAGACCAGGTCCAGCCCCAAAGAGCTCAAAACCAGCCTGCTTCTTATTCTGTGAAGTGGTAATAGAGCTTCCTTAGCTCCTTTCATAGAATTATAGAATCATAGAATATCCTGAGTTGGAAGAGACCCATGAGGATCATCAAGTCCAACTCCTGACTCCACATCCTTTGTGTAAGGATGTGATGGAGATTAATTAATTTTGGAAAATTGTCTGAAGAGCAGACTGTGCATTAATAGTTTTCTCACATAGCCCATTTCCTACCAGAATCTACAGCCTTTCTATCTCAAGTGCCTGTTTCCTGGATATTAAAGCATTTTGCTAGCTTTGGGACCACGTTCTGACATCCTCATTCACATCGATTTCCATTTGCTCTGTGAGTAATCCAGCTGGAATCGATAGGATGATTAGCACAGCCCTGATCCTGGGCATGGGGACATGAATAACTTCACGCATGTGACTAGTGCCATTGATTTCAGTGGGATTGGTCATATGGGTAAAATTGCATGCTTGAGTGTTCGCAGGCTTCAGACCCAGTCAGGTGTTACCTGCGGTGAATAAGGGTTGGAGAATTTGTCCCTAAGCCATTTGCGGGAATCACTTCCTCCAGCGCCTGAGCGTGATGCAGCATCATGTAACATCAATAAGGAATGCCATGTAACCCACAGCGTCACACTTACCCGTCAGGCTTCGTCTATGAGATGTGACATTGTCTTTAAATGACCTCAAGACCACAATACATCCAGATCTGTTGTTTCCCAAAGCAGGGCATTTCTGGCCCGATGATCTCATCTTCGTTTTAAAAACAAACTGATTTTTAACTGCCTTTCATCTCTGAAGCCCTCACAACAGCAAAGCTCGCACATTGCTGTTCTGGAGAAGTATCTAAACTCGGTGAATGCCAATCCTGTGTTTTGTGTGTGTCCAAACTTCAGGAATAAGTACAGTAAAATGTTCTCTGAGGGCCTGGAAAGCTCTGACCAGTGCTGTCACTGGCACTGCTTATTAGGAATTAATGAGAAAATGAAGCAGAGGGGCTCTGTCTGCTCCCAAATTGATCCCTATGGGACTCTGGCTGCTGCTGGACAGGAGAGCTGGTGCACAGAAGCAAATTGTTTTGCTAATGCAAGTATGGGAGACCACTCTCTTCCCCACTCCTTTAATTAGACGAGTCCTCTCCAGTACAATGTGAAATACGTGAAGTGCTCACAGACTGGTAGCTAATAAATACCATCTAGCCATTACATCATGGTGCCCACCTCCTAGCCAGGGCAAAAGCAAGGCCCCCAGCTCCCAGGGGAATGCTACAGAGATTACGGCTCCGACATCCAGCCTCTGTATGTGCAGGGGGCCCAGAAAAGGCTGGAGGTGTTTCCTCAAACACCTACTGACTGCCTGGCCAACATGTTCAGCAATGTCCCATCCAGAAAATGTCTTTATTCTCTTTTGCTGTCTGTGATTTGTAGTTGCTATGTGTAAATAAGGTGCTATTAGTTGTACTGCTGTTCAAGCCATGCAATCGCTCTGCCTTGTCCCCAGAGAGTTTCTTACATGTGGCATATGGCAGCGATTAATGACTCTGATCCTGTCCTTGTGCTGGTCAAATAACCCAGTCCTCTGCGCTTATCTGTGAGTGTTGGTGGGGCTTCCTTCAAAATGCGGAGAAAGAAGGGGAAGATGGCTTGATCACCAGAAACAGATAATATGTTTCTAAAACCTGTGTTGAATATGATGTGGGGCTAGTGATGGAGACCCTTTGATTAGGTCTCCAGCAGAAATGGTGACGTGTGGTTTGCTGTCCAGTTTCTCGGGTATATGCTGGTTCTGCAGTAAGAGACATTCACCTCAGCTTGACTCCATCTCCCCTGCAGTATCTTCACCCTTGGCTTGCCTGGTAGGGCAGCAGCTAGCAAAGGCAATGACAAACAAAACTAGTCTGTGACAAGGTCTGTAATATCACCTAGGATGGAACAGCTTGATAGGTATACCTGCTGTATTTCACCGCAGGAGTCATGGCTAGGGAAGAGATGGATTTTAGTCCCAGACATTGCCAGGACAATGGGCAATGGTCATGAGTTTCAGCAAAGGAAATTTATACTGGTCATAATGAACAAATTCTTCACAAAGAGCATCTAAGCTCTTGAACAGGATCTAGGTCGGCTGTGGAGTCTCCATCCCTAGAGATACCCAGAACTCACCCAGACAAGGCTGTGAGCAACTTGATCTACCTTTGAAGGTGACCCCACTTTGAGTGGGTGATTGAACTAGAGAGCTCCATGTAATCAGTGACTTGTTAAACCACTGATGGGGGCTTATTCCTGTATCAGACTGCAGGATAAATTTGAATTACAAGAATAAACCCAGAGCTATGCAAAAACGTGGGGTAAGTGACTCACCCAAGTCATATAGGAAATCGGTGCCAGAGAAGACACTCTCCAGAGTCTTAGGAAAATGCTCTTCTCTAGGTGGAAAAAGAAGAGCAATAAAACACAGTTTCCGAGCAGCTTTTGGGCTACATCTGCCCTGGCTAAAAGGTGTTTTTAACTTCCTCTTCACTGCATGTCAGTGGGAGCAGCACGGAGCAGCTCTGCACAGAAGAGAAAGGGTGGAGCCAAGCTCTCTCTGATCCAGGCGTTTGTGGGCAGGCTATGCTGACAAACCCTAGGCACTGATTAGGAGCCACAAACAATATTTGGGACTCCTCCAATCCCTGGAAATGTTGCATAAAAACCCACTGGCATATGACTGTAGGAAAACTTGTTCCTTCTACCTGGGCAGCTGCCGGCAGGCGCCTCGGTGTAATTTTGCATCCAGTGTGTGCTGGTGAGCAAAGCAGGAGGAGAGACTTCCCACGGTCCCACCCCCAGCTGGACTCTGCCCTCCCCTGCCTTCCTCTGCCTGCGCTCTCCCACTGCCTCCGTTCCCTCCTTGGAGCCCCGTTTGACACCGCGCACGCCGGAGGCTCCTGGATGAGCAGGGATCCCTGCAGGGGTGGCGTGGCCCCCCGTCCTTCCCGCCTGACGTCTCTTCCTGAGCCCCACGCTGGATCATGCAGTGCTTCCGAAGGCAACCCAAGCGCAGCGTGTCCCAGGAAAACATCCTACGGGAGCAGAGCCGTAGAGTGGCCGCGTTGAACGGCATCAGGCTGGGTAAGGGACAAGTTGGCCAGACCCTCGGCAGTTCCACACGCTGGCAGCCGCTTCATTTCTGCCTCTTTTCCCTGTGCAGAAGCAGGGCTCCACCCTAAAGGCAACTCCAAAGTTATTTTTAAACTCCCGAGGTTTCTTTTCCTTTCATTTGCCTGTAACCACCCGCCAGATGTGTAAACCACTTCATTTGAGGCATCAAAGAAAGTGGGACCTCTTTGGCAAAGGGTCGGTTTCCAAATCTGTTGCTGGGCTTTCTGAACTGTCGCTGGTTGAGTGTGTTCGGGGAAGGCCGTGCCCTTTTCCTGCATGATTTTAGGACTTCTCAGTGGTGTATTGCCTGTTGCTATTAGAGCCCGAGGAACCACTCAGAGGTCTGCATTCACCAGATGAAAAGAAAGGGGAAACCCAGGGAGTTTCATAACTTCTGTGTCTAGCTGTGAGCTCATGGCTGGTTCCTGCTCTCTGGAGAGACAGCCCAAGTGGATGCGAGTCCCTTGATTTCCGTGACTATCGGGAGCAGGAGGAAATGGAGAATCGCCATTTACCCACCTGAGTTCTTTGGATTTTATCAGAAAGGCTTTCTGCCCTTTTAAACTGGCAAACCTGAGTTATGTGTGTTCTTAAACCAGGTGGGAGAGGGAGAGCAGGCAGGAGGAGGCTTGTTCTATAGCAGTTGTAATTAACATGTTTATATCAGATCAGCAGATTTGCGAGTGAGCAATGCAGAAATATGGGTTATCACTGTCTTCTGTAGACATCATTCTATCTATCTCCTTAGTGAACTCAAAGCCTGGCTTCTATCGTGACAGCTGTTGTTTTATTGTGTTTCCTGCTTGCTGTAAACCTGAGATGGATAGTACAAAGGTTAACATTTTTGATGTCTTAGTGTCTAAAGCTTCATAGTGCAGTGTATTAAATTCATGGTTATGGCAGTGCTGTGTGTGCTTGAGGTGCTCCTGCGTTTGCCAAACATGATTTTTACTCTGAACATTACTGCACACTAAATATATTCTGTTTAGAAAGTGTGTGATTGATATTTTGCGAGGAGGGGGACCTGACCCTTGAAATGCACTCTGCAATTTTGCATGCCAAGCATGTATTTGGTATTTCACAGAGGATGCTGAGCAAGACACAGTCCTGCCACATGTTTCAGGCAGGATTTGGACATCTATTTCAGTGTCGTGATTGTGCTTCTCATGCCTAGTATTGTTATATAGTTGGAAACAAATATCCTTGTCCTTCTGCACAGTGTTTTTTAATTTTTAAATGATGTAGGTGTATGATGACTCTGGTTTCTTTCATACAAGTTTCCATTGCTGTGAGATGGAGCTCTGGACCGCAAACCTCCTCAGCTCCATGGGGTTGTTATGCAGAAATGCTCAGGAGCTGGTTCAGGCATAAAACCTGAAATGAGGTTTCTCTGGGAAAAGTTGTGGTTTGTTGTTTTGTTTTTTTTTTTTTCTGGAAAGCAGTTCAAATGACCAGCTGAGAGTAACGTCCCACTGGCACATCAGGGGTGCATTTGTAGTTCTTGTATCAGCAGATCAGAGCGTTTTCTGCTCCATCTCTGGCCTAACAAAATGCTGGTGCTTTGTAGATAGAAATAGAGAAGCTAAGTGACTCACCCAAGGTCATTTAAAGAGTCTGTGGCAGTGCTTTGGACTGGGCATAGGAGGCAGGACCCAAAACACTGGCCCTCTTTCCCGGCCAGTTTAGCTGTCTGAGCTTGAACTGCTGCTAGACAGACACAGAGCAGGCCTGAAACAGGCTGTGCCCACCCGGTTAAGGGGATGCCCCTCCTTCCTCTGGGCCCACCGTCGAGTGGTTCAGTCAGTCCTTGGGGTCACCACTGGCAGAGGTGGTCAACCCTGGGTGACTGCTCTCTATCTGAAAGGCCTCCCACATCAAAGGAATGACGGAGCTGTTAGACACCCATGATTAGCCCTCTCGCCCTTTCCTGGACAAACCCGCTGTCTCTTAGAGGCAAGCTTGTCTCCATCCCCTCCCCGGCTTCTCTCACTGGCCTCTGACTCACGCTTCTTCCATCTTTGATCTTTGCAATGCTTTCACCATGCACCATCTCTCTTCATCTTTTCCTCCTGCTCTTGTGAAGTGCAGTGACTTTGCTGAGTCATTTAACCTGGCCTGGTCCTCAGGTTAAATGGTCCTCAGGCCTGGTCCTCAGGCACAGAGGCCGAGGATGAGTGGGAGTGCTGCTTCCAACCCATAGATCCTCTGAAGAGGAAGGGGAGTTTTGACCCACGCTAATGCACTGACTGGGCTATGCTGGTGAGCAGGATGAAGGGCTCTGGGCTCCAGTTTGTGTCTGATGTGTGGATCAAGCTGGAGGAGAGGAATCTGCCCTTCACCACTGCCTGTGCCCATCCAGATTTGCCTGTATTACATTGGGGCAGCTCTTTTGTCTGTGTAACAAAACATGCCACAGTTAACAGGGATTTCTCATTACACGCTTATGCACATAGGCAGCCAAAGGAATTGATGTTTTTCCTGCTTTCCTCCTCATATCACCTGAGGATCGCGTGTCCTCCTCCTAGTCCCATAACAATACCTCGCGTGGTTGGGATCTGAAGAAAGAGAGGGAATGAGTCTGGGAGCCAGAACAGAAATGTTGTGGGTGAATACAGAGAAGGAAGAAATTTGTTTCCTCTCCGGGAACCTTGAGGGGTACCACAGCGATATTAGTGAGGTCGAAGTCTGTGGTATCTTCTCTGCACTTGGAAGACCTTTGCCTCGGAGAAGAAGCCTCAACACCACAGCTCAAGAGACCAAGGACCTGTGAAGCTGTTGTGGTATCTGTCCTTCCTCTGGATGGTCTGGCCTCTTGACAGCCCCTGGGTATGCTTGAACCTCAGCAAACCCAGGAGGGTGTCTCAGATCCCATAGCTGGCGTCAATCTTTCACCCTTCCATGCTTTGCAGGAGATGGCTTTTTTCCTTCTCTCCATGAGTTTCTTTCTGAGGTTTCCAGAGGAGGAAGCGTTCAAATTCTCCTCTTGGGAACCTCCAGACCAGACATGAGGTGAAAGGCCCAAGGGGTGCTGTAGCATGTGAAGACACTTAATTAATGAGATAGTTAATTGAATGTAGAGGAAAGAGAGAGGCCACAGCCACCTTTTCAGGATCTCCAGCTCCTACTGGGGCACTTTCAGCTCTGGATGCCTCAGCCGGGCATGCTGCTTGGCATCTGTAAAGTGGGGTGAGCGGCTCACTGAGTGGACACTGGACACCCCTAATATTTATCTCTGACGGAGATCTCAGGCTTTCTTTGGCAACCTAAAATGCTCTCTTTGGGCCAACATATCCCAGCTACAAACACATGGTGCTGCTTTTTGCTGCTGCCACCATAATCCACCTTGGTGGTCTGCAGCACCTGGCACTTCAGTTTCATGTATGAATTGTCAGGAGTCTGAGGTTTTGGCCACTTGGATCTCATGCTGGGTTTTGTTTTTCAAGCAGGCCTGAAGTGATGCTTGGTAGTTTATTGCCTCGCCCTGTTTACAAAACAACAATCCAAGGGAGTTGTGTCTTCCAGAGAAGAACAAACCCAATGTCACAGGGGAATGCCACACTGCAATATAAATGTTACTGCATAAATCAGTTATCTTGGATTTCTGCTTTGTGAGACCCTGCATTATGTTTATGTAGCATCGGAAAATTTCCCATGATGTGAGTGTCAGGTGGCTGCAAGTGGCCAAGTGGTTCTCTGCATTTTCAAGATAAGGTTAGCAAAAATCCCATTGAGTTGGGATGTGCTTGGTCAGTACTACAGAGTTAAATGCTGTTTCACCAGCTTTGAACCAGCCTGTCGTGCAATGTCAGAGGGGTGCAAGGTGCGTATTACAGATTCTCATGTTTCATGCTCTCACCCTCCCCAGCCCACACGCTCCAGATCTGTAATTAATGGTTGGTTTGAGGGACAGAATCTCCAAGGTATTTAGGTATGTGGAAGTCATATACTGCTGAGACATTCATAATCATGTAGAATGCCAAATCTATGTTTTCAAAGTCTCAGTAGATGCCTGTTGCCTCTCTAGGTGTCTAAGTGCTTTCCTGAATCTAGCCTAAGATGTGAAATCTGAAATTTCTGGAACCAGAAGGTCTGGTTATTACTAGTTGGCATTGTGGTAGCCTAGTAGGGTAAGAAAGATAAAGGTCCTCTCGGATACTATCTGGGCAACGAGGAGAGCATGGTTGATACCTTATTGCTACCTTATTGATGTGATGCTGCCTGTCACCAAACTCATCTGTGTATGTCTTAAGCTTCATGACACTGATCTTCAAAATTCCCATGTGGATGGGAGGGGACTGCTTGCCAGAGAAGGAAGAGAGATATCTTTGTGTATTCCTTTTTCCACAAAGGAAATTTATTGCAGAATAGATTTGAAATCACTTGAAAGTTCCTGACAGTACTCCAATTACAAGTTATACAACTTTCTGTCCTCTGCTTTGACTGTTATGTTGTTGATTTTGTTGTTGTTTTTGCATCCTAACATTAGACTGTATTTGCTGGGAAGAAGATGTTTTTAAACCACCTGAGAATTATAGTACAAAAGTCTTTGGACTCAATCTAAGAAATCCACAAGGCTCTAGCCTCTTCTGTCAGCATAAAGTGTGGCATGGCAGATTTCTGGGTCTCTCTGCTCGGCTGTCCTCCCCAGACCTGGCTACACTGCAGTGGTCTGCCTATGTCTGTGATTAGTGTCCTGTGGAAGGGAAGACCCTGTGTGCATAATTTCTTGAGTTGACTCTTACAACATTACCACTACTGTTTCTCCACAGGCCTGAAAGATGACAAGGATCTGAAGTTCCTCCTGAAAGGCAGCCAGCTGCTAAAAGTGAAGTCAGGCTCTTGGAGAAAGGAGCGGTTTTATAAGCTCCAGGAGGACTGCAAAACCATATGGCAGGAATCGAAGAAGATGCTGAGGTCTCCAGAGTCACAGATCTGTAAGTAAATTTTGCTTCATCGCAGGTGTGGGACACTGTGGGCAGAGATGCTTGGGGTGAACCAGGACCATCATGCTTGTGGTGTGAAGGCAGGGCTTGGAGCAATGAGATCAGATCCCTCACACCTCCTGTAACACACAGAGTGATGCTGTCAGCTTTGGAGACAGCTGGGAGGAATCTGCAGAGTCAGGAATGGCCACATTTCCCAAACTCATGAGCTACCACTTAAAATTGTTGTGGGGTGGGCCGCACTGGGCTCAGCAGCCTTGCCTGTCTCGTTTCCTCCCCAAAGCAAGAGTTTAGGTTACTCAGGTGCCCGAGCCCTAATGCTCGGTGTGAGACATGGCTTGAGCATCTGCGGTGTGGTATGGTGCGCTTGGGCTGTTGGACTGAGCTGTGCCAGGACACCTCTTTTCTGCCTGCATCCCCTGGGAAAGCTGGCATTTAAGCCTCGTAAGGGAACCACAGAGATGTGGAGATCCAAGGGCTCGCAGAAGGTCTCTCTGGGAAGGAAAGCCTGTTCTCATCCGTATCTTGGAAACTCAGAATCTGCCCCATTGTAAAAAGTCCAGATACGACATTCACCATTGTATGGACACAGAGAAAACCATTCTGTGCCAGCATCACCTAGCTTGGGACCATAATTGGGACCAGAAGCCCAACTGTGCAGTCAAAATGGGATCAGGCAGAGTGTGTATCTGTTTATCTCTGTTTATATCTGTTTTTTCTTCTCATTTGGTATTTTTCTGACGTATTTCTCTGTCACTAATCATCACAGTCTTGTAAATCCAGGAGGTAAATGAATAATGTGGAATATATTTTATGCCATGTTGAAATGTAGAACACGCTGTGTTATTTACACAATTTTTTTGGTAACAATCACAATTAACTAAATGAAGGGTGGGTCTTCCAAATTATCCCCCTCCCACAAGCAGTGATAAGATCTTCAGTAGGAGGAGTAAGATAGCAGGGCAAAATAGATTTGGTTTATAATCCAGACAGCCACACTCTTCTCACATGACCTTGGGCACCTTATTTAATTTCTTTGTGCATCCTTCCCCATGCATTTTCTTTCTCCTCCTCTATCTAGCTATAAAAGGCTTTGGATTAGAGGCTGTCCCTTACTGTGTGTTTGCATGCCCAGCATGGCAGGGTCCTGAGCTCAGCTGGGCTGTTTAGGTACATGCAATAACCCATGATAAAAACAACAAATGCAGAAGCCTTAGTGAACATTTGCTCCTCCCGAGGAATGCCTGCTCTGTTGAGCTCTGTCCCATATAAAAGCAAAGTCCCAGATAATGTCTTGCTGTAAAACAAACAAGGGCATGAGTTGAGAAGACTGACTTTCAGAGCTTGCTTTCCTGTGCTCTGAGCCAGCAGTTTCCACATTATGGGGGCTGAGAACAACTCCAGTAACATTCCTGACCCCACCTGGTCCTTGAAGTAAATGGGAGGGGGGTCCTTGTGCTGTGGCTCTAGGGACCTTGAGGTCTGCTTGGAGAAGCACTGGTCGAACCCATTGCCTTCATTGCTGGGGCAGTGGCATGGAGAGCTGGCGCAACTGTAACATTTTTACATACTAAGCTGCAATAAGAGTCCTGCAGCGAGATCAGATCCTTTGAGCTGGGTGTTGGGCACAGGGTGGGAGTGTGTGGGTGTGGATTTACAGCACTGAAGATACACTTTGCTGACTGGGCACAACCAACATTGCCACACTGCCAGAGACAGAGGCAGTGCCACTGCAGGAAGGAGAACTTACTGTGCTCTGGGAGTGTTCTCAGTGCAAAGTGAAGGTGGAGTAATATTGCCTACCGACTCACGCCCGCACACATGCTCCATAATGCCTCTATGCATGCACACCTTTCCCCCGAGAAAGATTCCTTTTTTTATCATTGGGGTAGCAGGAAGGGAGTCAAAGCAGTCGAGGCAGAGCTTGTCCTTGCTGCTCTGAAAAAGCAAGCTCTGGCAGGGCTCTGGCCGGGCTGGCTTTGCACCTGTACGCCTGGCTGGCTGTGGGAGCGTGCCTGGTGCCAGGTTGACCTACCAAGTGTGCTGGGGCAGGCTATGTCCCACATGCTCCTGGGAGGATGTGAAGCTGTGCCTGCAGTTGTGGCGCAAGCTTGTGGGAGGGTTGAAGGGCCACCTCGGGGCTGCTTTCAACAGGTGCTGTGGACACACCTGAACCTGGAAGTCAACAAGAGAGATGAGTACTGACTGGACTGACGCCTGCCCAGTCCCAAGCCATAACCCCAAGGACATCCATTTTCTCATGCCTTTCTCCTCTGTTGGTTCTCTGAGACCTTCCATTCCCAAGTTTTCAGAGTCATTGCTGGGTTTGAGTTTCTTTCTCGAGCTTTTAACTTCAGCAGGCTGCTTTGGGTTTAGGTATAGAGAGGATTACCCTGGTGAGTGTTGTGTCCTCTGGTGGGCTCTATCACTACAGCTGCCTTCTCATTTGGTCTGGTGTGAGAAGGCAGTCAAATCAGAGGAAGAGTGCAGGGTTATGATTTGATACTCAAAATCAGGGACTTCAAGGCAAGTCCCTCCAGAGGGTCACCCTTCTTTGTTAACAGACGGTAACTTTGCCCTCCAGTACAAAGCCTTTCTAAAACTGCAGATAAGCTGCCTTTTTTAGGAAGGAAAAAGAATGACCAGAATGGAAACTGGGAGGTTTTAGCAGCAGGTCTAATCTTATCTGCAGCGTTGCTGACAGCAAGCAGATGGAGGCACCTCAGAGGAGCAAAGTCTGGGTAGGGTAAGGGTTATGGTTTTGTTTGGACAGTTTCCTGTTATTCCTGTTACTGTTCTTATAATCATGCAGAAAAGCTATTTTGTAAACCATTGTGTGATGGTTTCTAGTAGATAAAACTGGGGACTGTCAAGGTAGACAGAAGAATCTCAGATCCTGAAGTTAAAAAACCCCAACATATCAGGGTTGTCACAGGCACAGACGTTGCCTGGGTCGGATACATGGGGTACAACCAGTACCTTCCTCTGTTGTCTTTATTTTAAACAATTGGAAATCTAGATTGGATGCTGTCTTGATAGCTGTATTACCCACAAGGCTTTTTGGGGGATAGGCTGCCATGCAAGTGGAACATAATCCGTTTTTTCCTTATTATCCATAATCCATTATTCTTCAGTATGTTCCATTTAGGCCCAAGGGAACAGCTTTTTTCCAAAAGCCCTTGAAGCATCTTAAGTGGGCAGTTTTCCAACAAACACGTTATGCCCTGTGCTTACTGTCTGGTCAGCTCCCACAGAAACATAGGAGTGCTGTGCACGAAGGGCTGCACAAAAGCACCTTTAAAAATCCATTTTTCACCATAGCCTGCTACATCCTGTGTCTGAGCTGCATACCGGACCCATAAACGCACTGCTGTTCTCTGTTGTCTTAAATGTTGTGTAGAGCCACGGTCAGGGTGGATGGTTCTTTGGCCCGTGAAGTTTTTACACATGGGACAGCTTTCTCTGTGGGGCCAAGACAACAGGGTTCAAGTGGCAGGATAAACAGTTTTGGAGCAAAGAAAAGGTTTGTGCAAGGAGGCTGGTAAACAGCCAGTTCATTCAGAGCCAGTTCACTCCTGAGCGTCACTATGGTGGGAGGGAGGGGAGCCAAAGGAGGCAGAGGGGCTTGTGTTCAAAGAGCAGCAGCCTGTCAGTAACACTGTCTTGTTTAGCTGTGGTCAAATATCAGGTCTCATCTATGTGAAAAAAAGAGCAAAAAGGCATGTGCTGCTTTCAGTGAAATCGATTTTTGAAAGTCTTTTCTTAAACCAGCTGAAATCCCTAGCGTGAGCTCACTTAAGCCAGACTCAATCCCTTTAAAAACTCTCTGAACTTGGGGATTTGTAGGGATGGTTGAAAACTTTCCAGTGAAACATCCTTTTGAGCGTTTGGTGGAGAAGCAGAATGTTCAAAGCCAGAAGGAAAAGACTGAATGAGTTGTTTAGATTTAGGGGTGCTATAGTGGAGCCCGGGAGAAGCTGGTGCTTTGCTACCTCCTGCATTCTTTCTCTGCTGGAGGCTCAGGGAGATGACGTTTCCCATGACAGCCATGAGCGGGTTTCACACACTGCACCAAGGATGACTCACTGGGGGTGCGTCATTGAGTCAAGAGAAGTGCAGTCAAGAAAGAAGTTCAGGAGTTTTGGCTGAAATATTTCCATTTCTGGCCAAAAGCTTTATTGAAAAACTACTGTTGTTGGGTTTTTTTCTGTATTTTGCTTAAAAGAATCAGTTTTGCGAGCAATTTACAGAGGTGAGCTAAATTCAGTTGCACAACTCAATATTGCAAGTGATGATTGTATTATTATTTAAAATAATGAAATTCACATTTTGATCTAATGATTAATTATCCTCACTGTTAAAAATGCACAGAATTTGTTCCAGTTCATCTGACTTCCAGCCCAATTATAGGATGTTTTTGCATGGTTTAAACATAGTACAAAAGCTTTATGTTTATAGCCTACTACCAGTGTTCATCAGAAAACTTTTTCGTTCATTTTTGAGTTTCTGTGAAATTTAGGAATGCCCTTAAAATGCCATGTGATGAACACACCGTACCATTTTTGTGGAAGAATGAACGATTGTCTCCATTGAATCAATGCCCTGAACTTGCTTGCGGAAGAACAGAAAGGATGTGATAATTGCTCTGTGCTTGCAAGAAGTGAAAACTTTAAATTGTTCCTGATAAGTGCCTAAAGTCAACAGAAACTCTCAGCAACCTGTATACACACAGCAGGCAGCTGACTGCACCGACACCTTCCTTCTGGAGCTGGTTAGGCAGTTTCTTTAGGAATCATTGCTTCATGGTCAGGCATGTATTTGTCCCTGGAAAAACATTTGCTGATGTGAGTGTATTATGCAAGGCGGCCGTCAGCTGTGAAAACAAAACCGTCTGTCTGTGGGTCTCATTAGTTGTTATCAAAATAACTCAACCCATAAACCAAGTAATTTCAAATGCAGAGCTGCCTGTTTTTTCGATTTAATTTTGAATGAGGCCACCGCATGCGTTGCTGGGACAGTTTTCATCACAGGCAGTGTGCTGACAAATATTGACCTTATTCTCCATAGCATATGTTAAATGCAAAGACAGAAGTGCTGAGAGCCTTAGATCCAAATTTAGCGGCACTGGAATGGCAGGAGAAGTAGGAACTAGTTACAGAAATAATTTGCGGGGCCCTGGTTGTGATGTGTGGAAGGAATGTAAATAGAGATCACTCTATTTACATCAACGCCCCAAGCTGTGATGGGTAGACAGAAAGATTGGGTAAAGATCTTATATTAAAAGGTATTTCCAAACAACCTGTAAAATTACATGTGCATTACACCACTGTTTGTCAGCTGGTGATACACACCAGCAGTGAAGGCAGACTGCTGTGCAGCAGATCTCAAGTTAAAACAACGTGCCGAGCAAGTCAGTGGAGGGGGAGAGGAGAAGAGAACGGATGAGGAATCAGCAGCTGGGACCTGCAGTGATTCACACACAGGGAGATGAGAGAGCAATGCGGTCAGGGCTAAGAAGGCACAGCACAGTGGGGCTCATGCTAAACCCACCCTTGAATCATTATGTTAAAGCATCCCTTAGCGAGGAGGGTGATGGATAGCCTTTGGTGTTCCCGGTCCAGGGAGTTGACAGTGCTCCAGCTCCTGCTGATTACAAAGGTCCTGATCCCAACTGCGTTTGGCCATTAGCATCAGCCACCTATGGTGAAACTGAAATCAACTAAACTGCTTTTTCTGGGGTAAAACCAAAGAGAGAAGCAGCACGCAGTGCCAGTTTGTCCCATGTGCTCCGTGTGTTGTGAAATCCACGTAGTCTCGCTGCAGCCGTCCTGGCTGGCAGAGCAGTCCTGGGGTCAGGTAGCAGCTTTCATCTAGTTCTTGACAAGATGCTAAGCCAGCCTGGCTGAGCTACAGCTGGTGAAGGTCTGATCTCTCTGCAGACATGCAGTATTGCGTGCAAATATGGTGCAAGCTATTAACAGCTGAGTACATTTCTCATCTGCATTTCCTGACAGCAAACAGAAGTGACTTGAGACAATTAGAGTGGGAAGGAGTAATTCGGCGTGACTGAATGCCACATTGCAGAGATCACTTGCTAATTACAGGGGGGTAGGATAAGGAAAGGGAAAGATCTGAGGAGTATTTCCCCCAGAGTGAAAAACCTGCCCCCCCTCCCCTCATGAGTAACTCAAGGCCAGCTGTTTTGGCAGTGCCTCCAAGTCTCTATACATTGACTCTCCTCTCCCTCTTCATCAGCAAAGACACAAGGAAGGAGAAGTACCTTTTGGTCCTTGTCCTTCACAGACCCAGTGGTTTGCAGGAGATGGGGGTTCAAGTTCCTTGTTCTCTCTCTTTTCTGTAAGACTCTTGAAAAAATATCTCCTCTCAAAGGGCTGCCAGTCAAACAGGAGGAAGGCAAAGGGTGATTGCTGTCTGCCTCCATTCCTCCTTTCTCTGTATTCTTTGGGATTACCGATGTGTTTTACTGTCCTGCTTCCAGCACAGTCTGGACATTTCACCTTGGGAGCAGGGTCTGGAGAAGAGATGGAGAGGCCAATGGCCACGGCTCATCTCTCACTCTCAGACAAATGCTCTAATCATTAGGACACCTTGTCAGGCTTGTCCTTCTGGCTCCTCAACACTTGTATTTTTGGCTGCCCAATGGCTTATAGTGCATGCATGTGACTTGGATGCATTCCTGAAGCCCTCTGGGGTTACAGCTTTTAGGGTGATGGGGAGATCATATTTGTGTCCTCCCTACTGCTTCCTGCAGGAATGGTTCTCACACTAATGGCCATCTCTCCACATGCACGTAGGGCTGAAATCCTTGCACTGGGGTGTGTCTCAGGGCACCTTGTGGAGGATGGTCAGGCCAGCCCAGGTCCTGCTGGAGGGAGGTAGGGAGCCTTTTGTGCAGGGGTCACTTGAAGGAAGAAACTAACTTCTAGGACATGGGGGAGCTTTTGGGTCAGACAGAGGCACAGGTGAGGCCCTGCACCCGCTCAGCAAGGTTTTGTGGGTCACTGTTTTGGGCTTGGGTACTTGCAGACTCTCTAAGTCCGGTTACAGGCACATCAGTGTGAATCACAGCTTTTGTTTTCCTTTGAGAGGTGTTCCTCGTCCTTCTGCATGAGGAGATGAGCTTGCAAGTGTAACAGCAAGCTCCTTGAAAGCCATGAAGAGAGAAATCCAAATCAAGAGACACCCAAAAGATACGCGTTGGTTGCTTGAAAATGTCATGGCTGTCAAAACTGACCTCCTGCATCCTGTGGGCCTGACTCATACCTGCCTGCTAATGCCATTGGTGAAACAGAAGGGCATTGGTCTGAGAATTAGCAAGGGAGGAGCACAAGGGCAGTATCCAGTGATGAAAATTGAAAGGAGGATTAAAAGGAAAGTTCTCAACACCTCCCTGAGACTCCCTGATTCCCTCAGACAGCAGTAATTTCACCAGCTCCAGGGAATGCTGCTGCATGTGCATGTCAGCGGGGAGCCTTCAGCTGTGGCACTGGCCAAGCGGCATCCGCAGCAGCCAGGAAGGCTGACCAGGATGTAACCTATTTGACTCGATGTCTGGAGGCCAGGAAGGACACAAGCTTCCTTGTGTTGTGCTTCATGCTTTGGGCTTTACACAAACCACCTCTTCAGCAGACGTAAACACTCAGGAGAAGTAGATGCAAACTTTCCAGATTCTCTTCTGCTTGTGGTTACCTCCCTGCTGTGACGTGATGGGGAAGGAACAGGGAGGTTGCAGGGATATGTGATTGATGGGTATTTGCTGTAAGTGTTCTTCTGCTGTGAAATGTCACTGTCCCCTGGTTATTTCTGATTTCTCCTTGAAGATAGCTCAGCTGAGCACACAGTTAGTTTGGGACTGCTAATACAGTATGCTTACTGTCTGGGAGCAGCTGATAATGTACTCATGCTGGGTTAAGATTTTCCAGAAAAGAGGTAACATTTGCAGATGGCTTGGGCCAACTCCTTTGGCTTCAGCTTTTTTATTGATAGATGAAAGCAGTACACATGACCAAGCTATGGAAAGCTTTAAAAGGTGTCCTTCCTTACCCTGCTTTTTTAACAGTTCCTGCGTTGATAGTTTCTCTCCTTGTCTCTTGTGTGGCTACAGTAGACACCAATCCTGTTCTTCAGCCTTCCTTGTACCTTTTCTGCATTGAGGAGCTCTGTGCCCTCTATCATCTTCTTCTCAACATACCCCAAAGAGATCAAGGCAGCTCTTCCAGACACAGGTTTTCAATCTTTTTTTCCTCCCACACAGCTCTCTTTTCCAGCGGGTTTGCTTTGCCAGGTAATGGTTTCCAAAGAATCCATTCTAAATTTCCAATATTTAACATCAGATTTTCTAGTCTTGGAAACACTAGGTTGTTGCCAACCCAAAGTTTAGGGATTGATTGCACAAGCAGACTAACTAGCCATTCTGAAGGGACAATAACTCTTATGAGCAAAGCAGTGGTGAGCAGTTGGCAGGTGATGAGGAACAACAGGATGATCCTTCCACTTGCACTGCTATAACCAGAAGAGACCGGGAGTGGAGCAGAATCACCTACTTATGGACCATCTGCATGGCACATGTCTGCATCTGAGATGCTCAGCCTGGACTTCCTTTCTGGTCAAGGGTCCACTGTAGCCATGGATTAAGTGTATGATTTATCTTTATTATTTTTTGTCTAAATAGGACAGAACATTTGTGTTCCAAAAGCTTCTTTTTTTCACATTTGCTATAAAAGAAGCCTAACTAAACTTTAGACTTTTTGACTGAACTGAATCCGTCCAAACATCCTTTACATTAAGGGTGTAGTTCTACCTAAGGCACAATCACTATCATTTGCCCAGTGTCCTAGTTAACAGAAAAAATCACCAGCAAGGCTCTCCATTAGCAGCCCAGCTACGAGGGAATTGCAGGCCTTTTCTTTCAAGGATGGTTTTAGTACTCAAAACCATAAACTTTCACTCTACGGTAAATTGGCCAGATAATGTAATTCCACAGCAGCCCATCCCAACCCAACCTTTTCCTCCCCTCCCCGTCTGACTGATCAACTGTTGGCCTTTACAAAGCGATAATAAAAGACCACACAAAGATAATTGCTCATAATTGTCAGGGAGGAGCTTTGCCAACTCCAGGAAGGTCCTCATGGTATGTTCTCATATAGGGACCAAACCAGCAAAGTGCTGTGGAAGATGTTTGACCACCCCAACATGTGGTGAGAATTTAAAGCAAACGTCAAGTATTGGTTTTGGAAAGTCACTGAGTTTTGAAGACTGAAGTTTTGGGTGTTTTTTCCCTGCCCCACCCCCCAAGCAGCGGAGCATTCCCAGGGCAGTCATCATGATCATGACTGCCCTGGGAAAAAAGGAAAGTTTTCAAACTCTAATGAGCATATGATAAATTTTGGATGATCCCAGGGCAGCCATGCTAAAAACGTGCAGGGTGGATACTGAGTTGTGTTTTTCTGCAGTGTTGACTTTGAGTGAACTGGGCACTTTAAATTGCACCAATTTAAATGAAGGAGAGATAAAATGGATGTTTAAAGGCAAGTCTCTCCTATTTTGCTAAACAGTGGGGATATTTTACACTTGCGTATTGCTTTTCAACAAAGTTCCTTCAAGATAAGCACAAATAAAATCGATCTCACACATCTGTGACACAGGAAATAGTTTTTACCTGTAATTTACAGTTTGAGGTAAGGAGAAGTTAAGCCATTTTTTTTTTTTCAAATTCCTGTGATTATATCCATTTTTTGGCATGCCTGATATAGAAGATGGCTGAATATATCTCAGGTGTGTTGCCTTTTCTATGTGTGCCCTGAGACAGATTGGTAGATGTTTGCAAAATGTTAACTGGTCTGTCTCCCACCCAAGAAAATGCAATGAGACTTTCTTGTTTATGGACTCCAACACTGTTTGCAAACATTTTTGCCATCTATTGTGTGTATTTAACCTTTCTTCAGTGTTAAATTTCTCAGCAGTCAAGTGTGATTAAGCAGTTTCTGCCCTTTCCTCTCAGTCCTTTGTAGATATATTGAGCGGCCCACCAACTCCATGAAAGACAAAAAGAGGCTGTGCATGCTGATGGGAGCTGCTGGGAGTTTGAGGGCATCTGCATGCTCTCAGGGGCAATGTAGAGGTGTTTCTGTTACTTACATTTGTTTAATAATGTAGTCTCTTGAATGCACTGCTCTTTCTGGATTGCCTTGTGTGTACGTTTTGGAAACTTGGTGCGAATTCAGGGCTCATTTCCGCTAGCTGAAGGGCAGAGATGGAAATGGGGAAGGATGGTCTTGAAAGCAGTGTTTTGCTTTCTTAGAGCAAAGAGGATCAAGTCTACCCTTGACAGCAGTGAGGATGGAGTATGGGTGACACCAGCCTGCGCCCATATATTATGCATATATATGCATCTAGTGCACATTCTGCTTCTTTGTTAAATAAAGAACATAGGGAAAGCGTTTGGGGTTTTTTTTAAATTTCTTGCTCTTTCTGCTCCTTTTGATTTGAGCTTTCTTT
The DNA here is from genome assembly GCF_000690835.1 of Fulmarus glacialis. Classification (NCBI taxonomy): domain Eukaryota; kingdom Metazoa; phylum Chordata; class Aves; order Procellariiformes; family Procellariidae; genus Fulmarus; species Fulmarus glacialis. The sequence continues at coordinate 4,561 of NW_009226928.1, read as the reverse complement.
AGTACCAAAGTTTGGGGAAGGGGGGAAAGGGAAGGGAATCCTCCAGATTCCCTGCAGGAAAAGGAGAAAGAGTAATTTCTTAATATCCCTCACCAAGTAGAGATAAGGCTGACTGAACCCCTGCTGACAGCAGGCTCTGCTTTCTTTCCACAGTCTCCATTGAAGATATTCGGGATGTGAGGTCAGGCCATAAAACGGAAGGTATGGAAAAATACGCCAAGGATGTCCCAGAGTATCGCTGCTTTTCCATCATTTTCAAAGACCAGCGGAAAAACCTGGACCTCATTGCGAGTTCAGAGGACGATGCCAACCACTGGATCTCCGGCCTTGGGAAAATCATAGCCCACAGCAACTCCATGAACCAGAAACAGAAACTCCAACAGTATCCTTTGCCTTATAAAGTGATTAATCACACACAAAGATGCACTTATCTTTCTCTGTGGGTGGAGATAGTAGACTAACCCCCTTTTTTCCTATTGGCCCTGGGACTGAGTTTTCTCTCGCACCAATTTTGCACCCAGGCAAACTCCCTGGTTTCCAATGCTTTTTTTCCCTGTTTTGCAGTGATACAAGCAAGAGTGGATTCAGGCTTCACATAGCTCCTTAAACAAAGAATTGCCTCTTTCAGGGAGCTCCAGATAAAACAATCATTATTTTTTGTATTCTCCAGGGGTCTGTTTCAGTTGCATTGCAGTAAACTCCAGGACAGACACTTCTTGGCAAGGCATGAAAAGCCCGTACTGTTTATCATGTTTCTCAGTAATACAAGGCGAGGGAACTGATTCTCCTCTTCTGACTGCCAGATTTACTCTGGGGTAGCTCCACTGTCTTTAATGAAATTACTCCTTATTTGCCTCAGCTTGGGAGGAAGTTTTGCTCTGAAAGGATTTGCAATTGCTCTAGTGACAATGCAGACATTGGAAAGGAAAAGTAGCAGAGCAGGAAAGGAGGGTGAATTAGTTGTGAAAAGGAGAGTGAGTTAGTTATTGGGTGAAACCCTGGCTCTGCTGAATTCACAGGGAATTTTCCCTAGGGTAGCATTTCACTCAGTAAGTTGCTTTGTGACCACAGGTCTCACATCCCTATAAAAAGAAAGAATATCTGTGGGTGCAGTTTTTGATGGATTTTCTGCAGTCCCTGTGTGTCTGAGGCCCTGACTGTGACATATGAACCTGTTGGCCCGTTTCACCCTGATTTGACAGAGCCGCAGCAGTCATAAAATACTAAGTTCCTTTAAGCTTCACAAAGATAGGCATCCAGCTATCAGAGAGGAAACCAGATAGCGCTTTCAGTGAGAGAAGGTTGTGTGAGCTTCATGCCTTGTTCAACATCAAAGCATCTGTGGAGGGGAGGGGAGATGCAAAATCCTCAGCTGGGGAAAATCACAAAGCTGGAGTCTGCGCCTGAGCAGGCACCAGGGAGTCTTGCCCTCAGTCAAGGCTTCACTCCATGTGGGTTCCCTGCTGGGTAATAATGTACTGATGATGAAGGAGATGGCACATAAATGCTGAGCTTTCATCAGGCTTTATGCTTCTGTGGATTCTCTGAAGTCTAATAAGCACTCGCACAACCATAGTGTTGTTCATTTAAAGGAATCGAACTCCGTTAGTTCTGATGTGCATGGGATGCTGTGTTTATCTCCTGCACTATGAGTGTCTTTCTGGATGGTTTTTCAAGCTCTAGGCTGTAAGGTCATTCCTCAGCAGTGTTATCAGTTGTGTGTCTGTGGTGGTAAGGAGCAGTCCCTAGACAAGTTGAAATCTTGAAACGTTGGAAATGTTGCACCCTGGCAGTTTTCCTTTTAAATGTGAAGGCTTCCCCCACGCCATAGTGTGTGGGGAAAATCCGGACTACAGAAAATTGTCCCTGGAGTGTGTCAAATTGAATATGTTGCTGAAAAGCTTCCCCATAAGAAGAGACAAGATTGCTAAGGGGGAAAAAATAACAATGATATTTGCAAGGGAAGAAGGCTGTAAATTTCCAGTGTGGAAAAGAGCCTCTCTCTCTCTTTGGAAGGCAGAATCGAAGCTAAATAGGGTGGGTAGGCAAGCTGTATTTCTGGAAGAGTAATTACCGTGCAGTGCTGGCTTTCAGTCTGGGATTGTCTCAGGCCGTTTAACGTAACCTGGAATTACAGAACAGCATGATTTCTCATTTGAAATTTGATGATGTTTAATTAAAGCCTGTGATTTTAAATTTAGTCCGTCTTCACTGGGTTTGCTTGGCAGTGTGAGCTTACTCAGATCTTCCTTAAACCTCAGAAGTGTTCTCCGCATCTGTGAGCACAGAAGAGGAAGAGTCAGTAGACAAGGAGAAGAGTTGGGTCCCCTGCCTGTCCCCCATGACTGGAGAATTGCCTTACAGTGTATCTTTTCCAGCCTCCAAAATCTTGCAAGGCAAGTAAGGAATGAGCAAGATTTTGAAAGCAAGTATTGAAAGCAAAAACCTTGCTAGTTTCAGATGGAGTTTGTTCAGTTTATAAGATGATGGAGTTGCCTGTGGTAGCAAGGGACTCGATTTAGTGTCTTATGTGTCCTTTCCAGTCCTGTATTCCTACAAAGATAAAACTCCCACATGCTTGATGAGTACTTCTGGTGTTCTTATACATACAGTACTGTTTTATTAAGCCTCAGATTCAACCCTGCAAGAAGCTGCCATAGGTTATTTAGCAAATATTGCAGGTATGTGTGCAGGGAAGACTTCAGAACAGAAAATACAGGGGACTTTTCATTTGAGTAGTGTGGCACTGTCTGCTTCGATTCTGGGATTTATGTATGAGCTTTTCGTCTGGTTGGAAATCACTTACCAGAAGTTTTGTAGCATTTCTGTTCTGAGTACATTCATGGGATATCTGCCACGTAGTTTCAGTCATCCCTCTCTGGTTTCTAATAGAAAGCTGGTAGCCCTGAAGCTGGCAGATCCTTTAAAAACAAGAGGCAGGAAGCAGGCTCTCTCCGGATGTATACAGGAACGGGAACAGCGTTTTCCTAGTCCAGGCCCAAATAGGCACGTAAGGACTCTTTCCATGAAACTAACAATACTTACAAACAGTTTACACATATCTCCATAGTTCAGAAATATTTGAATGCAGTGGTAGCTGTGGTGGATACTCTGTTTCAGGGTTATGTCTACAGCCCCTAAGGCTGTCAGTTAATCCCCTTTTTTGGGGTTATTTTGAAAGCCCAGTTAAAATGTTATGGTACTATATACCTCAGCTGGTATTTGCTAATCCTGAGGTTTACTCTGCTTAACATCAAGATTGGGCATTTTTTAAAGATTTTTTTAGAATGAGTTTGAAGCAATGCTTCCTATGCAAGACATGGAACATCACATTTGTGGAGATCAAATTGTTACTTCGATCATTTTTCTTGAATTGAAAATCTTCTACTGAAAAATAGGAGATTTTTCTGGATGACCTTTCTTATCTGACAGTAAAGCAAATTAAAGAGAATCAGTTCCATGATGCAAAAAGCATTTTTTTTTGTTGTTTAAAACTGCAAGGTATCTTAACTGTCTAACATTTTTTTCCCAAGAGACTGACAGAACATGGGAGAGCCAGTTCAAATTAACTGGCATCACATTAAGAAGCTCATTTTTTATGTTAGTTACTCCAGATCCATAGATATACTAAAGTTATTACAAACCAAGCTCTTACGAACTATTATCACAGTACGAAACAGTAATAGATCCTGTACCTTTCACAAGGGGAAGCCAAAACCCACAGTCTGGTTTGATTCTGCTCACGACAATGTTCTTAAGACATATAGGTAGATAACCCTAAATAAATAAGGAAGCTGAAGGTGAGTCAAAAAATGCTTCTTTTGGAGGATCTCTGTTCAGTGTTCACCTTGATATACTGAATATTGATCAAATCTGTAACAATGAGTTTACCAAGCTCCACTTGGGAGCTCTTTTCATCCTTCCTCTATCCCCTTTTAACAGTCTGGAGCAGAATGCACTTTCTGTTGTAAAAAAGAAATCAGACTGTTTCTGGCTCTGGCTGTGGCCAGAAACTCCTACAGGGTAAAGGGAGCTGATCCAGCCTTGGCCAGATGGTGAAAAGCTTCTCCCGGGTCACGATCGCTTGTATTACAGCACATTTTCCTTCTGCCAAAGCACCATTTTGCTCTTTCAGAGCAGAAGGTGAGATGATATAAGCTGTTCAGTGGTAGCATGCTGGTTTACAGCAGCTGGAGAGGTGGTTCAGAGTCTTTAGAAGAGATTTCTCCCCCGCCTTGGGCAGCAGAAGGGTGGTGTTTAGGCTAGGCACTGACCTGGAAAGATTTCCTTACATCATCTTGCAGCTGGATTCATACCTGCCTGCGGAAAGCTGATAAAAACAAAGACAACAAGATGAGCTTGAAAGAGCTCAAGAACTTCCTGAAAGAAGTGAACATTGAAGTCGATGACTATCATGCCAAGAAGATTTTCCAGGTAATGAGAGCAAGCAGATAAAGTATTTGATGTTGGCTGAGGTCAAGGTCTCCCACAGCTTTCAACTGTGGGAGGGTAGGAAGCTGGGAGGGTAGGAAGACTGCAGAGGGACCTGGACAGGCTGGAT
>NW_009226927.1:8248-10451 GCF_000690835.1 Fulmarus glacialis | reverse complement strand
GAAGAGGAGGAGGCGGCGGGGGGGGCACGGATACCGAAGGCGCTCGGGGACCGCTCCACACCTCGTCGCTGCCTTTTGGGAACGCGGGCAGGGCGCTCGCACACAAGCTGGGCTTTGCCGCCGCACTGACCCTCACCTTCCCGGCACGGACACCATGGGGGTCAGAGCAGGGCTGCTGCGAAGGCTGAGCTCTGGACTGACGTGTCTCAGAGGGCTGAGCCCCCGAGCAGGGGAGTGCCAGAGCAGGAATACTTCTGCCAGAGCTTTGGAGCAAACACGCCTCCTTGGGCTGGGACCCAGAGCTGCCGGTGTCCCCTGGGAGGTGACCCGCAGAGCTGGCAAGCCCTGCTGCGTCTCTGCTGACTTTGCAACCTGGTGGAGCCCCAGGCTATGTAGGCTGGAGGGTGGTGAAAAGCTGATTCAGATAACACTGTGTGGAGACTCAGACCCGTTTAAGAAAAAAATTAACAGGAAAAAAGAGCCAGGACAGAAGTCTGGGCTAGAAGCTGGAAAACAGTCACTTACGTCCCTGTATAGACACCCAGATAAGGTCTGAGCCTTTCACTGATGACATGAGAAACTGCAATTGCTCAAAGCCTCTGAATACCAGGTAAAACAAATAGTTAAATTGTCCAAAGCACACGCAGATGAAGGTATCTTCAGCTTCAGCTCTCTCTTTTGGATGCGTTGGCTTTGATTTTTGTTGTCTGGTTTACTGGCCTGAACAGAGGAGAGGGAGCCAGGAATGCGGTTGTCCGCTATGCTGTGACATTTCCCCAGTCTGTGACCTTGGGCATATCTATCCCTGACATCCGCATGTCTGCATGTGTGCTTTGGTGTCCCATCCTCTTCTCTGGGGCTAACGTCCTCCATCCTCATTCAGCTGACAGGGTAAGGATTCAGGAAGGTGGGCGAGTTAATATTTGTCAAACACTGAAGATGACAAGAGCTCTGGAGAAAATCTCTATGTTAATCTTTATTTATGGAAAAGCAACCAAAAAAAGAAAAAAAAGGACAAAAGGTTTAAAATTGCTTTCCTGGTCTGAGAGACATGTGCCCGCTCGTGAAGGTAATTTATGCCCCGTCCCCTGGAGCTCTGCCACCTTCCCCCTCCACCTCTGTCACATGACAGTGCTGGATACCTCTGCTCTTGGAGAGGTGGCTCAGATCCGAGCCAGTTCCTGGAGGCAGGAATAGCAGATATATATAATAGCACAGCAAGAGGCGAGCTAGGCAGCCACAGCAGCGGTTCCTCACACTGGGCTCAAAAAAAACCCCAAAACCACACAGAACAAATGAAATCTGTTCATCTCCCCCATGAGTTCCTGGAGTTGAATAGCTCGACAGGGGAGAAGTGGCCAGATGAGAAAAGGGGTATCTGTGTCGTGCCACCGAGTCCCTCCTCATTCAGTCCTGCCCTCAGCCTGCCGAGGCCACCTGGAAGTTGCTCGCATTTCCTTGGGGACATTGTTTGCTGAGTATCCATCGCTGCCTGTTATCTTATCTCACCGATTTCTGCGGAATTGCCCTGCAATCCAAATGTCAACCATAGGGTGCAGAACAACCGGCGTGTCCCTGCGCCCTCTGTTGTCTTCTTCTCCTTTGGCCCACGACAAGGCCGAGGGACGTGTGCGCACGCACAGCACACCGGAGCGCCTTGAAGTGGCACAGGTTGGTTTTGCGTATTCGGTGAGGCAGTTCAGAAAGGGTGTTTGAGAATCAAAGGGCTTCATGTGACTGTACGGCAAAATCCAGCTTCTCTGGGCTAGTACCGAAGTCCGTGTGACTCCTCCTGGCCACAAACAGCTGCGTCTGCATCCCCACGACCCAGCGCAGCTCCGCGCCCCTGCGATGCTGCTCCGAGCAGGCTCCTGCCCCGTGCTGCCCACGCCGCCGACTCCGCGTGCAGGCGGAGGTCCGGGTGCTGCCTGCGGGGGCATTCATCCCGTGGTTGCCCAGGTTACCAGGTTCCTTCATTTCACTGAAATCGCTGGTTTATTAGTAGCAGAAAACCTCTGAGAGAGCAGAGAAGACAGAGGTGGAAGGGACCAGCAGGGATGGGAGAGGCCAGAAGGGCCCACAAAACATGTCCTTTCCCCACAAGCCACAGATCACCCCTGCTCAGACCACGCTGGCTGTTGCTCAAGAGTTACAAGACACCAAAGGCAGGTGAGGGAGGCATGGGCCCGGCGGAGGGGAAAGG
>NW_009226927.1:6805-8228 GCF_000690835.1 Fulmarus glacialis | reverse complement strand
GCTCAGCAGCACAGAATATGGGAAGCCTTTGATGCTTCCACTGCACTCACACCTCGCCCGCGCCCTCTCCTGCACACCAGCTCTTGAGGGATGGAAGAAATAACACATGAACATCGAATATCAGGCATATTTGTTGCAGGCAAGGGCAGGAGAGCCTATGACACAGTCCGGGATTCCCCTGGGGCTGTTGGAGGACTGGTTTTTACTAGCGGGATCTCTGCTGGGATGAGATGAATGGGGAGCAGGATTAATTTGCAATCCCTCTTACGTCACTTGACCAAAGATTTAATGACTGGGATTTCACTCCAGTTATCCTGGGGGAATTTGAGCTCGTTTTACAAGCTCTCGCCCAGCATCAGGCAAGGAGCCATTCTCAGTCTGTTTGAGTCTCTTTAGAAGACGTCAGGAATAAAAATTGTTTCCCGTGAGCAGTAGCAAGGAGCAGCCAGGCACAACTGTGCTCTGAAAAGGATACTTACAACAGGAGCATCTTTTTCCTCAAACCCTCAGCACATTGCTCTTTCATAACTGTTCTGTAGCCCAAAATAACCTGTCCTGGCAGCTGGTGTTACTTGCATAAAGAGGAAGCTGAGGCCCTCAATGAGGTCAAAGGGAAGAGCACCCTGTCTAGACTAACATCCCTGGGGATTTCAGCCCCAGCCTCCTGGAAACCCCCCTGGTCCAGAATTGCCCTGGTGAGTCAGAGCTACTTGCACAAAGCCGGCACCGAGACAAACTCCAGAGCTATCCCAGCACTCTGACACCTCTCCTGTGACCTGCTCCTCTTGCGAAGGCTTCTGCGGGGCAAAGGAAATTTCCGCATTGCTCTTACCACTTGATCCATATCAGCTCTTCCTAGCCGTGCTGCAGGACGGATGAGAACCTGCAATTGCACATCCTATCCATCTTTGTGGCCTGGTTTTCCCCTCCCTCCAGCTAGAAGGCCCTTCTTGTGCTGCTCACTAAAAGGCCTCTCTATTAACACTCTCCCTATCAGATGTTGCATGCGATGGTCAGCCATGTCTTTGGTATTCACTAATCCCGGTGCACCGACAGGGCTCGCAAGGCCCACCGGTCTTTGGTACGATGCTTAGGAGTGACTTCTTGCCTGTCATCAGCAGTGAGAAAACCAGTATCCCTGAGGTACCTCTTCCCTGGGGTTTGGGGTGCCTCCAGCACCCCTACTCAGCCCAGCAGCTCAGCTTGCCCTTGCAGAAGGAGCTCTGCAATGCAGAAGTTGCTCATCTGCACCGAGTGGCCACGGAGGCTGTGGTTTGGGTGATCCATCCTGCCCCTCAGAAGTCTTGCCGTAGAGGAGTTATTAATATTCCTGTTGCCCACGTGCCATGCTGACTAGCTTCCAGGGATAAGTGCTCTCTTCATGGGCCTGTGGAGAGAGGGGACTTCCCAGGACTAATTCAAT
>NW_009226927.1:0-6740 GCF_000690835.1 Fulmarus glacialis | reverse complement strand
TTCATCCAGCCAACTTCCCCTTTTCACAAGGGGAAATATTTATAATCTAACACTCAAGCCACCACACAGTGCAGCTGGTGGAAGACATCCAATAAACATCCCATCTAACTGCTGGCTTTGCTGCCAAGCCTCCTCCCAAGAGTTGGCAACTTGAGTAGCGTTCAACTGCGCTGTTGTTGATATATACGAGGTAATATTCATTAAGCCGTTCGTTAGATACTGACCACTCTGACGAGTTGCATGAAGGAATGTTCTTCATGTAAATCTTCAAATAATCAGCAAGGGTGTTCTAAGCTGAAAAAAATCACGTCCGTCTGGAAGAATTCATTAAGGGTTGTCTTCAGTGGAGAACCTGGCTTGGTACTCTCCATTGCATCTAGCATGAAGATATCTTTGAAATATATAGTGTCCTTGTGCATAAATGTTCTCTGTTTATTATTACCAAGCGATATGAGGATAATATAATTCAGAAATAGTGGCTCCATAGCTATAGCTGAGATTAATTTTGTGTTTACAATAGGGATTCAAGCTTTCTCCTGTCTTGGTGTTCCCTCCCCAGTGTTCTTGCACTTATTTGCTATGTATAAGAAGGAAAGATCTGAGAACAGACAGATACAAATGTTGAATAGCTGAGAAGTTAAAAATAATTAAAATTAGTCTTTGAAGAAATCCAGCCTCTAGTAACAAACCTTTTTGACGTTTAATCATCACCATAGTAAAATAATAAAAAGACTTCAGGCTTCCTACACAGTAAAAGCTTACTGCTATCATGTGCAAAGCCTACACAAGAATATTTATTTTTTAATTCCTGGGTATTTTTCACATTACTTTTGACATGTTTCTCTGGATGGTTACATTAAGAATTCAGTTCAGAATTTTTCTTTTAAAAATGCAGCTGAAGTCACAACTCTTCTTAACTGGGGATTATTTGGAAGAGTTGCTTTTAAACACACTCACATACAAGTCTTTCCTTGTACCTACTCACGTATTTCTCTCAGTCACTGCCTCTTCTCCACCTTCCTTGAAAGCCGACTTGGCTGCGTTCCCATCGGGTACAACTGGAGGACGAGTTTTGTGACAGATAAGCTTTCAGTTACGAAAAACTGAAATGGATTTAAGGAAATACCTTCACAGACATTGGACAATGAGACTGGAAGGCTTTTAAGTCAAGAATTCAGCAATATTAAAAAGCATTGACATGTATATGGCTGGTAAGAACATCCAGATTTTTAAAAGTCAATGTATGTTTTAAAAAGGATAGTGAGTCTTCTTCTGAGGTCCTCTGGCTAGCTCTAACTAGTAAAGATTTGATGCTGGAGTAAATATGTTGTGTCTATCACTAGCCGTTATCAGAGAGAGGACAGTGGAGGAGCTGGTCTGGGGGGTCTGGGAGCTGATCTGGGCATTCCCAGCAGTTGACAGGGATGAGGTGAGTGAGGGTTCCACCTGATCTGCAGGGAGGTGGGCCTAGCATGGCCAACCACCTCTTATTTAAGGTGCTCTTCATCATAAATTGGCTTTCTCTCTTCGTTTCACTCATTTGTTTCATGGGTGAGGAGACTGCTCAGACTTGTGCAGAGCACAAGTAACTGCTGATTAGACTTCATTTTCAGCATAAATTCAGTTTGAAGAAACCTGGGGTGCGATTTACCTCACCAGATTTAGATGTCTGGTTCAGGACGAGATGACCTTCTCTCTAGAATAACTTTCCCTCCATTGCTTGGAAAGAGGGTGCAGCCCCCACACCCCATCAGATGCAGAGATGGATGTTTGATCAGATGGATCTCAGCTTTATTTTATTTTAAGAAAAAGTAACCGTAAAGTTATGCCCCAAACCTTGAAACGTGCTCTCTTCTGTATTGTCCTGAGCCTGCGCTGAGTTTCACAACTGAAAGAAAAATAATGGTATGACTTAGCATTGGAGAGTGCCTGTTAAGACATGACAGTACCCCAAGCCTCTATTTTTTTTAGAGTTGTGGCTTAGGTAACAAAATTGCATGCAATGTTTTGCGGAGCTTCTTGAAAGCCTGTGTAAACAGCAATTTCTTGCCCTCCCTGAGCAGAGGCGTGTTTATCGCAGAGATCGGAGGAGGACAGGACAGGGGCTGGGGGCCGAGAGGGGGTAACAAGCCAGCTGCTTCTTGCAGAGGGTGGAGGTTTCTCGGTGGACTCTTTATTGGTATTTGCTGGGAAAGTGCATCCCGACGCAGCTGCTGGCGAGCAGGAGAGGCCAGCGGGCCGCTCCTCGGCCTCTGCCGGTGGGGAGCTGGCGTGGCGCGCTGCTGGGGCCGTGGGAGAAGCAGGGCTTCGGCTCGAGCCGCCTGTTGGGAATGGAAAGGGGAACTGGCTCCCCTTCAGCTCCAGAAGGGCAGTAGGTGAAAGTTGCTGGGAAGTGAAGCAGGAGAGTTCCTCAAAAAGCTAGGAGGGAGCCTCGCGAGCCTGCCAGGCTATTGCTTGAAAGCCAAAAACCTGCCTGGCAGCAGGCAAAACGAACGCGGGGGAGAGACGAGAGAAGTGTCGTGAATGCTCGCGTCCCCGGAGTGGTTTGTGTGTGATTGAACCTGGGCTACCTCTGATGAAGGATGTTTTGTTTCCGTAAATGAACTCATGGTTTAGATCAAGCCCCATACACTTCATTTCAAGCAAAACCAATTCACATTTATGCAGGATTTTTAATTACTTTAGGTAGAAATAACTTCAGTCACTGGGTGAAATGGAAGCAGATACGTATAAATATATTGTAACAATAGTTTGTCTCTTCAAAGGAATTACTATACATGCTTCTTGATGTCTAAAGGTTATTTGGTTCTATGCCTGTTATCCAAACACTATATATTTTAGCTATATGGCCAGCACACAGCACCTGGGGGCTCTGGGACAGATTACAGGGGAGGCAAAGCAGTGCGATGCTGTTTTATGGCTGTTTAGCCACTGATTTATTTTTAATTGATTGAATAACGGCCGAATCTGGATTGTGATCACAATGGTGACTGTGATGGTTATATCCCAGCAATGAGTTCAAACATAGCCCCTTAAAAGAAGAGGCCTTGCACTTTCCAGAAGAAGTGGATGAATAATTTTGCATGGTTAGTAAAAACAGCGATTAGCATCGTAAAGCATATGTAGTTTTTATAGAAGTTTCTCAGTAGCTTGTAGTGGATTGCTAGGTGCAAGGCAGAACGCAAAAGGATTAGAGCATAAAAGTAAGTCTAGAATAGTTTTTAAGAAGAAAATTGTTTCAACTTTTTGTTGTCTGAAAGAAGAAAATACAGAAATGCCACAGCAGCTGACGCAGAAACAGTAAAAAAAAGGCTGATTACATCATTCATGGAATCATAGAATCATTTAGGTTGGAAAAGACCTTTAAGATCATCAAGTCCAACCATTAACCTAGCACTGCCAAGTCCACCTCTACCACATGCCCCAAAGCACCACATCTACATATCTTTTAAATGCCTCCCGCGATGGTGACTCAACCACTTCCCTGGGCAGCCTGTTCCAGGGCTTGACAGCCCTTTCGGTGAAGAAATTTTTCCTAATATCCAATCTAAACCTCCCCTGGTGCAACTTGAGGCCGTTTCCCCTCATCCTAAAGGCCGTTTCCTTTGTCCAGGGGGTTCCTTGGAGGGGGCAAAGGGGAAACTGCCCCACGCGGCGATGACCTGGGCAGCCCCTTCCCCTGGGTGACAGAGCACATGGGGACAGTAGCGGTGCCGGCGCAGGGGACCAGGCTGCAGGGCTGGTGGTGAACGCTCGCCTCGGTGGCCTGGTGTGGCTGGGGGACCCTGTGCGTGCACAAGGAGGACAGCAGGGAGGTACCCAACGGGACTGAGACTCTCCTAACCTCCCTGTCCTGTCTGCACACATTGTTTCATGGAGACAGCAAATTAGTGCTGTTTTCTGCCATTTACCATAGATAAAAGATACATTTTGGTATGGCAAAAACTGATTACTGCCAACACTCTGTGAACTTCTTTGTCAGTTGGGAAGAAATTAGAAATTTGGTGGGAAAGGGTGTATTTTCCTCAGTGGCCATTGCTGCCTCAACCTACAGAGATACCCAAAGGTGTCCAGTGCTCCTTTGTTAACACAGGGCTGAAAGCTGAACAGATCATTGCTCTCTTCATTGTTTTCAAGACAGCAATGAAACTGCATTAGGGATATTTGGAAATATAAAAAGCATAGACGACCAAAATGGTTTAAATTTTGGCAATGTATCGTGACTGGCAGATGCCAAGGTAATATTTACTTTGGGGATACACCCATCTGTCCGTGGATTAATGCCAGTGAGAACGAATACCTGCTTTCAGCTAATTGCTAAACTCCCAGAATGTGTAACACAGCAGAATAGGCTGAAATAGGTCATTGCTTCATCTCAACAGTTGTGTAACCAGTTATCAATCTCTTCTTCTCCTCTGTTAAGTGTTTCAGAATTACAGGAAGCATTTCATTTTGCCAGCCTCCACTATGTGGAAACGTTAAGGCATGTCCCTGCAAGACTGTTATTTCTAAACCTGCAGCTGAAAGGATCTTAAAATGCTTTCGCTCTGCTAGAAGTCACTTTGCACACTCAAGGAAGATTGCCCCATTGCATGTTTAAGTGCTTTAAAGAGTGAAAAGCTGGGGATTGTGAAGAGACTGGCAGCAGCTCAGTACTTCTTTCTTTCACAACACGCTAAAGCACTAAAGCATCTCTGGTGGGGTTTTATAATGAGATCTGAACTTGCCTGGCAGTTTCTAGCATAATGCATCCACACGAGAGAAGGCTACAACAGAAACGGGGATAAATTTGTCGGTCATAAATGTAACTCATCTAAAAATGTACCGTGACAAAACAGCCGCAATAGGAAGGGATTGTAGTCAGTTATAGATTTGCTCTTCGATGGTTGACTTCACACTTTGATTTTAGAAAATGAGGCTACCTTAATATGAATGAGCCACTTTCTCTGGTATTTCCCTCAGAAAATAAGGCATTATTGAATGTTTTAAACATGCTAGAAGGCTGGGTATGTATCATTGGTATGAGGAATGTTCTGCACAGAGAGATTTGTTGTGCTGTGCACGTTTCATCAGGAATTTTGTGATACAACATTGCAACATTTCATATCTTCGGGTTCTAGGAATCTAGGTTTCTTAAAGCTGGTGAAATAATATCTGTTTCTGCCTTAAGTGCTGCAATGGAAAGAATGTTTTTGTTGTGCAAATATACTTTGACATATTGCAGAAAGAGCTAAATATTTATTTTGTTAAGGTTAAGCTTCCAAATAATTTAGTTGTCCAAGTAAGGAAAGGTTTGTGAACCAATTAGAAAGATAAAGACGTATTGAAATGTGCAACTAGTAACCATAAATCCAATTTCAAACAATAAACTGGAGCTTAAAGTAAAGTAACGGACTGAATATTTGAGCACAGTTGACCTTCACTTAAAAGATACATGCTCCGCCAAGGAAAATTGTGGTTCCTTAAAATGCCATTTAAATGAAGGGCAAAGGTCTAGTGTTTAGAGTTTTTTTTTGTGAGGGTTCTCTTTATTTCCCTCCAAGCAAGGAGGTCACTCCAGCACCGTATGGTTGGGCTTAGTTTCTGTTCCTTCATACGGCAGGCTTCATCGTATTGTCTCGGTAAATCCAAGCACAAGGATGTGAAAGCATGGAGCTGTTCTTTGAAATGCTCTGGTCGTGGCGTGGCCTGTCTTGATCTCCACGTGAACATCCAGGCATTAAGTTTGCTGGTTTAAGCCTCTCAAGATTGAAGTTTGTACCGATTCCTGATTACTGCTTGTCATTACTGCTTGACATGTTTTGCCCAGTGAGAGGGGACCGGTGATGTTTAAGAAATAAAAGTGAAACAATGGTGTAATTTTACTTTTTTTAAAACTCAAGCTAATAGAAATAAAAGAGCTTTTTTACTTTCTAGCAATGTTACTATGCATTTCTTTCTCCCCACCTTTCCTTAGGTCTCCACACACCCAAGCAAGTTGCTTCCCCCACTCGTGCACATTCTCCCCGGCAGTGCGGCTCCCCGCGGCCCCTGCGGCAGGGCCAGTGCCGCAGGCCTGGGGAGGCAGGCTGAGAAGGGAGGGAAGCCGGTGGCGTGGTGCCAGGGGAAGCAGCGGTCCAAAGCTGGTTGGTGGGTTATTTAATGCTATTTTCCTAAAGAGTAAAATAAAGCAAGAGGAAAAAAAGAAAAAGTAGATCTGAGCATATGCTGGAGAGGGAGAGAAAAAAATAATCCCCCGAGTATCTTTAAAAATCATCGTAATTTTATTTGCTGTCAAAACCACTTGCATACCTCTGCCGCTGTTGTATTTGCAGGATGCTGATCCAAAGAAGTGAGACATCTGATAAAACTAAATTTTCTTGCCTGAAGAAGACAAGAGGGAAATTACTCAGAAATCTTAAAAAAATAATAATTAAACAGCAAATGAATCTCCCGGCTGTGCGGAAGGCTCTAGGAAATTCGGGCTGCTTGTCCACCCTCAGTACGCTCCTCTGCGTTGTAGCACGGTCTGATTTTCTTTTAATTTTTCATTTTTTAAACGGATGAAATTCTGATTAATCATTATCATTCATTACTAAGGATTTATTTAATGGTTAAATAGCCCGCTGGAAGGGACAAGCTGCAGGACCTCGGTCCAGCAGACCTGCACCTGGAGGAGGAGGAGGCGGTCAGGAGGACACCGAACCCCCTATTGACGCGGGACCCGTGCGATGACGCTCCCTCGCGCGCGGCCGCGCCCC
>NW_009226926.1:5543-8522 GCF_000690835.1 Fulmarus glacialis | reverse complement strand
GGTGGGTGCGGGGGAGACCCCGCAGGCCTGGCGCCCCGGCGGATCTTTGTGCGTTCCGGCAACGGTTGCAACAGTTACCAGCACTTTTTCCCTTTATGTTTCGTCACCCTTGCTCTCCTCAGTCTTGCGGTGCCTCGTCTTCCAGTCACAGCATTCTGCCTTTTCACTGCGCATGTTCTATGGGGAGGGGGCTCTGGCTGGGAGGGGGGTTTCCCTACCCGTCGCTGGGTTTTTACTATGCTAATTAGGGTAGTTCACCCGCAGTTCAAGTAGTTGTTTCTTGGGTTTTATCGCCGGTCTTTGTTCTCTGAGTGCTTGTCTTGGTACTCCCTGATCTGGCCGACTTACGGTGTCATCGTATTTCTCCCCCCAAGGCCCTGCCCAGTTAACTGCAGAGGTTGAATCATGTCTTTGTCTCGCCCCCGCACGCCTCCAACACCTGGGCAGGACGCGTCACGGCTATGGAGGTAGATCGAGGAAAAAAAAACGGAGCGATAAAGTGCTTGAGCTACGGCCACCACGAGAGACGGCGGAATCGCGCCCGCGCTGACGTTACCGGGGTTTGGTTTTCTGCCAACGCTAACGGAGCGGGTGTGCTTTGTTCGGGGGAGCTTGCTGTGGCCACGGGTTTACCTTCAGCCCTGGGGCTCACAGTCCTCAGGACCAGGCCTGGTGTTAGACCCTTCCCAAAAGGGCCATGCAGCCTTACAAAGCACAGTATCGGCAAGAGTCGTTCTTGGTAACACCGTGCCAAGAAGTTCCCACTCCTGCCTTTAACCAGTCACCCCAGGGAGGGAGCTTTTCCCTCTCTCTGCCCCATCAGGATTAACCGACTTACTCACTTTAGAGATGCGTCACCTGCCTGCTGGTACACCAGCTGTTTCTCAGAGGTGAGAACGAGACCAGTGCTCTTCACAGCTGGGGCAGGTCCTCTTCTCCTGAAGAAGGTGCTAACTCTGCCCTGCTGCCCAGGGGCTGGCCCGGCCCTCGGGTGCTGCGAGGGCGGCAGTGCTGAAGGCGTGGAAGGAGGCGATGGTGGGACCGGCTGTGGCTCAGAGCCCCCGGCTCCTGCACCCGGTGAGGCAGGGACCCCACTCGCAGCCGAGCGGGTCGTTTCACGGCTGTGGTGGACTTTGCTGTGGTGTGGGAATACTGCCGTGGCAGCTGCTGGTTTCTGCCCTTCTGCGGGCAGGGACTCATATCCGTGCTTTTGCTGTGCCCTGAGGCTCTGCTTGCCTGGACTGAGACAGAGAGCAGACACTTCGGTGAAGGAAACTCCTGACAAAGTGGGGAACGCTGAAGAACCACAGGATTGCCAGCTCTTGCGGGTTTGTCGGGTCGCTGCTTGGCTGTGTAAGTAAAACGTTCTCATTTCTTTGGTGCTCAGCTCTGGGAAAGCTTTCAGCCAGAGCAAAGGCTCAGATTCACTAGGGCTGTGTGACAAACCTTTTGATGACTTTGTCAAAAAATAATTAGTGCTTAGAAATTCAGCTGTCTTGGGGGACAGCTGTTACTGCACGTGCTGTGTCAGACGATTTCTTGGCTGTTGACTGTAGCCACTGGTTGGTAGGACACTGGTCCTTGCTAACGGTGTTGATGAGCTCGGTGTCACTGGCCTTGGGGAAGCAGAGGGGTCCCTCCTGCACGCCCCTTCCCCGGGAGCTGCTCTGGCGTTACCGGCTCGTCCTGTCCCTACGTAAGAATGCACACAATGGCTCTGCTTAAACATGCCACAAATGTTTCCACAGAAGAATCTGTGTTTTTCGTGTGTGTTTTGGTGTTAGTCCTGGTAATGGTGTTGTGTTGAAAGAACATGAAATGTATCTGTTTGGTTAATGTTGTATGTTCTCCTTTAAAATGATGAACCAAACAAGAACAAGGCACCATGCAGCTGGGGCATTATTTAAATCTGTTTGGAAGCCTCATGCTAATATTTAAATTGCTTCTCATTTTAACTGAAATATTTACTTCTGAGAAGGTGGAAGATAGAGGCGTTGCTTGCAAACCTTCATGGCATTGACACAGCCATGGTGGGTGATAAATGCCAACTTGCAGAAAAAATAAATATGTAGAAGTATTTTCTCTAGAGGCTCAGCAATGAGAAAATAGTGAGTTAAAATGTTTTAGTTATGTGTTGGAAAAATTAGCAAGAGCCTGCATTAATTGAAATTCAGTTCTTTATATATAT
This sequence comes from Fulmarus glacialis, assembly GCF_000690835.1. Taxonomy (NCBI): domain Eukaryota; kingdom Metazoa; phylum Chordata; class Aves; order Procellariiformes; family Procellariidae; genus Fulmarus; species Fulmarus glacialis. Next base: position 6,334 of record NW_009226926.1, on the reverse strand, counting down.
CAGCTCCTTATATCAGCTCCTTATCCTTCTGGGATTCTTAGCAGTAAGAAAGAGACAGAGCAACAGATTAAGCTAAGTGTTAGCAACGACAGAGATAAATTGAGGGTTTAAAGCCTGCATTGAGACAAATTACTAAAAACCTGCTTGTTCTTTTTTCTTGACTTCCTATAAGACCAAATAGTAATACAACAGACCTGCTGTTTGTAAACCTGGCTATGGCAGGTACAAAAGGGAATTTAAGCTTTGTGGACATGATAGCATTAATGTTTTCTTCCATGACTTGAAAGTGGATGCTGTGGCACCCTTCCACTGTCTCTTCTCAACGCCTTTCCTCAAATTTCCTCTTTGCCACGTTATCTTCTATGAACCGAGACCTGATAGTGTGGACGGAGGCCGCAGGCAGAGACCGCTGCTGGCGCTGACCCGCCGCCCCTCTGCGGGGCCTGGCCGGCCCTTCCAGCCTCCGTGGCAGCTGCCGGCGCCGAGACTGTCCTCTCGTTGCCCAGGCATGAGAGCAGGGCTCCAGTGCTGCTGTGGTGTCCAGATTTAACAGCTAGGTTGAAATCCGGAGGAAGTTTTTTGTCCGCTTTGCGTCAAAAAGAAGCCAGTCTTTAGGTGTGTTTGAAACAAAATGTGTATTTTATGTGTGGCTCCTGTAGAATAAGCCAATTTAGTATTTTGTGGTATTGTTCTATTAATTTCCATCCCCTTCTACCTTGCAGGTTCCTGTTTAATTTAAAAGTCTGCAATCAGGCTTGGTAATATTAGTAAATTTTAAATCAGCATAAATA
>NW_009226926.1:0-5495 GCF_000690835.1 Fulmarus glacialis | reverse complement strand
ATTTGAACATCGGCACTATCAGAGGCTTTATCTGCCTCCTGAGCTTTCTGCATGTTGCTGACACATTGGGAATTATTTATAGAGCATGTGTGTGCTATTGTTTCTAATTGAAATATGTGCACTGACTGTTTTAAGACCTGGAGGCAACCCCACCGGAAGCAGGAAGGCTGTTCCGAGCTGTTAGTAATACTGATCAAAGCGGACATGTAGACCAAATCGTGCTGTTGTGGCAAAGGACAGTTCTCCAGGGTCAGAACTGAAATGTTTCATGTCGCACACTAAGAAGCAAGTGGAATTTTTTCCCTTGGTGTGTGATTTTATTTTTTTTTTTTTTTCTTTTTCAATTTTTTTTTTCAGCAAGCTGGTTGAAAAGTGTTTTATTGAATTAGGATAATCAAAAGCTTATAGCCCTGAGACCTCGGCACCGATTAAGTTGTAGCTGTGGAATCCGGAAATTTAAGTCCAAGGTGCACGGATTCACTAGCCACAAATGGAAGGTAGTCTCTGGATATTGTCATTATTTCTATATGTTTCTTTGATATCAGCTTGGCATCATCGCAGTTCTCGGTGGATCAGCATTTGTGCATAGTGAGCTGTTTGTGAATCTCATTAAATGCATGGCTCTGGAGGTAGGGTTGCAAGCAAACAGCAAGGTCTGGGTCTGCTTCGGTCCCTGCTCGGCTGCCTGGGCGCTGGGGAGGGGAAGGAACCTCGGGGCGAGCCCCCCCCCGAGGGGGATCCCAGCAAGGAGCGTGGTGGGGGCCGGCTACGCTCGGGCGGCGATGCTGTGCCCTGAATGCCAGCCCTGATTTTCAGCACGCTTGACTCTGCGGGGCTGAATAATCGACTAAAACACTACCCGGTAGAACATGGGTTCAGATGGTGCGTTTTGGGAAAGGCTGGACCAACTCACACCTTTGCACAGTGAAAAACCACCCGGAATTAACTGATCACAGTTCTAACCGCTTAGACCTCTGGTTGCACTGGACTCTTTTTGCCAGCATCTAGAACTTGCTGGCATTTCATTTCAAATTAAACAATAAGCGTCTGCATTTGTAAGTAAACAGTTGTTAAGTTTGCTCAAATATTCAATTTGTTCCATACCAAGGATTTCCAATCGATATTGCATTCTAGCAGAAAAATAACGTAATAAGCCATTATTAGAATAATGTTGTGCTCGTGTGTTGATGCTCGCAACTGACAGCAAATCTTTACTTTAATTAATTCTTAGATTAGTGAAATAAAAGCCATTCTAATTTTTCATTCTGCTCTTTTTTTAAGTTTTATTGTGCTCCTACTACAGACAAAACTGGCAGGATTGACCAGAATTTTATGTTCTGATACTATGTAACTTTTATGTCTCAACACTGTTGATGCAGGCCTGTTTTTATTTTTGGAAGTCAGTTGAGTACAAATAGCAGTATCAGTTTTCATAAAATGCTGTGGAAACAAGTTGTTTTGGAAGTTCCACTCTGCATGGTTCTGATTAAAGGTATTTTGCATATATGCTAATCCTTTAGCAGTTTCCAACTTGGCTATATTTACACTTAGCATGTATCTTGCAGGGTGTGATAAAATGAAGCATTTTAGCTTTTCTAACTTGAAAGAAGTGCACTGATACCGGGTTGTGGTTATCTTGTAAACCAAGAATCTTTCTCAGGCAACTCCAGAGAACATCAGCGCGTGGTTCACATCTTCTGTTCTAATTATGACTGGCTGTATATTTACAGCAATAGCAAATAAAACATCATTAGCAATCCTTGGTCAAACAATGCAGAAGGTAAATTGAAAACAATTTTGTTGTGCCTACTATACATGGAGAGTCGATAGAGGTTGTATAAGCATTTGTAATAAACCTCTATGTTTAAAAAAGCTCAGAACTTAATTTTAATGCTGCTGTAGATATGAGCAGAAGATTTTGTTTCCTGTCCTGGAAGAAATTTGAGATTTCAATTTATTTACCCTCTTTACTCTCTCATATTGCTGTCACTTTAAATGAGAGATGAAAGGACAATTTGTGTGTGCATGAATGTAATTAGTCTGAGGAAGAAAACAGGCCCAGAAAGGATGTTACTTCATCTTCAATCGCTTAAAAAACAACCAACCATAAACTGAAATTGCAAAGCTAATGTACTTTGAACTAAACCAAATCTTTTTCAATGAACGCTGCTTTGGCAGTTGCCATTTTTTTTTCCAAGTCTGTTTTCTTAATTTGGGACATTTTGAACATGGCCTTTTTCCATAAGCAGTTTTTGATAGAGCAGGAAGAGGATGCAGGATGTTCTTGTCAGCATCTAGTATTTGGTACCTTACCCCTCCCCTAGTGCGCCTAAGTGACCTGCATTGGAGAACCGAGTCATCCATGAAATCTATTGATCTTTCTTAGCAATGTAATTAACTTGAGAGGTGCTCAGGTACTAGTTATGGGCATCAACACAAAACTCAAAGACAGACTAAACAAAGCACTAGATAATAACCTAGAAGCCCGGGGGAATATCCTGTGCTATCAAAGTGCTGGGCTGGATAGCCTAACAGGATTTCTGTCCCTGGCAATTAGGATTAATCCTGTTCACAGCTGGTAAAGAGTTGTCAAAGGCAGAAGTTTTTGTCTCTCTCCTTTTGAATGAATGTTAGAAGAAATGAATGCATACTTAAAGCTCGGGCCTGTTTCATCTGTCAATAAGGAAATTTAATCATGACATGGGTGGGTGAAATGATACCTTTGACATTGCCCAAAGAGCATGGAATTTGCAGAGGTATTTTGGGTTTAGAATAGTTTTTAGTTGGTATCTCAAGGTATGAAAAGGACTGATTTACCCTGATGAGTTTTTCTTTTTTTGGTTTGTTTGTTATGATCACATTTGAGAACGCAATTTATTTTAGTTTCCATGCAATTTTGATTACTTTTTCCCCACTGTATAGCTATTTAGCATTGGAAATTGCTCCATCCACATCCATGCGAGGGTCTTTAGGGACTCAGCAAGTTGTGCAGCCTGTCATTATTACTTTGTTCCTCTCTCTTTCTCCTGGCTTGCTTGTGTATAGGAGAAAACATGGACTCTCACATTCAGCGCTTTTATATGTATTCTCCCTTGCAGACCATGAAGGTTTTAATAGCAAGCTGCTACTGTCTGTTTAGTATGCTTTGCGTGCTTTTCTTGTACGCGTGTTGGAGGCAGCCAGGTGAGAAACAAGTTGCTATAGACAAAAAGGGTTAGAAAATGCCCATTAAATTTCATACTGGAACTTGAAAATTAGTCATGCTTAATTTTAATGTAATCTCACAGTAAACTCTTCTAGCTGATGCGATTACAAGGGAGTACTTTCACAGAAACCTCCTCCTCCTCCTGTGCGTGTCGCACTGCTAATGTTCCAAGGCCTTTTCTGCTGCGTGAATTACTAAAGGGACCTCTGGCTTAACCGTGAGGGGCTGAATGGAGAGGAGCTGACACTGGGTTAAGTAAATCCATGTAGGGTAAGGTGGGCTGTCCTGACCATCGTACGAGTGTGTGCAGCAAACCTGCCCGACGCTGTACGCGTTAGTGCCGATCTGCTGTGATGGGCTCGGTGATACAGCAGGGTGATGTGAGCAGTGCTGTGCAGCTCAAATCCTGCAGCACAGGAGAAACTTGCTCTTGCAGCCTCAAGGTAAAAGCAATAGATAGAGGCTACTCTGAAAAGGTAAGGTAGCAAGGCGAGTCCTGTACATCTCACTCCCTTACATTATCAAGGCTGGGAAAGGAAAGTAGGTGTCCAATTACTGCATACATCTCCTGCCCCTTCCTTTCAGGAGATATTTTACTGGCAAATTTGAAGTGTTGTGCAGACTAAACTCCACTTGTGATGGTGTTTCTCCTTCTCTTCCCTAAAGCAGTACACACGGATAATTTGAGCTGTTGTGGAAATACCTCTTGCAGCTGAGGTGCTGTGGGAGAGGATCTCTTGTGCTGAGGATCCTGATGTTACGGGAGAAACTCAGTCTTGCAAATGGATCTTCATTGGCCTTCTGAACTAATACAGCTCAATTGAAACATTCAAAATTGACCTTAGCGGACTGAAAAATGAAAGGGCTGGTGCTGCCATTTAGTTTGAAAGTGAATTTCATCCTTTAAAGTTAACTTTACCAGTACTTTGAATAGGAAAGATGTTTTTTTCTAATTTATAACAGGTTGACCTCGATAGCAAATGCGCTATAAAACAAGGAATGTAATGGTATGTCTACAATCTGTATTTTTTTTTCAGGAATAACATACGTAATGCCTTGGGTGGATTCAGAATATCATGCAAGTATCACTATAATAGTTATTGTTCCCTGATGTAAAACTCGTTAAACTTCGTACAATCTCCAGAAAGCAGAGTGGGTCTCTCGTGGTTTGGCTGAGCTCGCTGGTGTTCTGCAGAGAGTGCTCGCTCACTCTTCTCTAGTCTCAGAGGAGCATGACGGCCTCGAAAGGATGATTAAGTGACATGCTGGTTTGAGAGGTGAGACCTCTTCTCCCACTCTCTTTATTTGGGTTACTCAGCTGACTTCTCCTGCAGTTATTCTGGGTTCCGCAAGCATGAGCAGACAGAGAATCAGGTCCTAGGTTTTAAGACTCCTCACAAACCAGAGAAGTCAGCGTGATCTAACAGCTGTTAAAGTAAGTGAATAATTAAGACCGTCCCTTTTTTGGAGAAGGTCCTTTATATGCAGGAAACGTTTGTGCTTGCCACATCTCTCTCTGCTTGTAGCATAATGTTTCAAATAAATGTACGTTGCTGCTCTATCAGTTACTATGCTTGCTGCAAAGAGTGGGGATGCTAATCTGGTTCCAGTGCCTCCAGCCACCGCTACTGGAGCACAATTCCCAACGCTATATCCAGTGAGAAGTAGCATTTCAAGTAATAAGGACTGTGCCCTTGGCTGCCTTGCTTGCCGTGCAGAAGCCGTCCATCAGCACGGTGTCAGGACACCCGCCAGCGGTGTGACTTACAGCAGTCGCGCAGCATCGCTGCGCTCTGCGTGACTGCTCACAATGGCCCTGGAAAGCAGATCAGTGCGCGGGGGCAGCAGGCCATGGCTTTGGGCTGCTGTGCCCGTGGTCTGCAGAGCCATGAGATCCCCGTGGGTGTGTGGGCAGGCTGGAGTCCCACCAGCCCTGCCCATCCCTGCTGCTCCCTCCCTCCAGCCTGGCACCAGCGGGTGCATGGGCCAGGGAGTGTCCCCTGGTCCTCCTGCCCCTCCTCTCACTGTGCTGGGGCCATGGTGTGAGCTGGGCTGGGATTGCTTACACCAGAGGAGTTTTCTAGGAGGGAAGGGAAAAAAAGACCCCAAATATGTGGGTCTTTTATAATAAGACCCAATAATAATTAAAAAAATATTACTCCATCAGCTGATCTGCTCCTTGAGACAAGTATTTTGTCTAAAATTCACAGCATCTCCAGGTTTTCCTGTGGTACGTTGTTGTACACAAGTTCCGTGGTATGTCTGGTCGACAGCCGGCTGAACATGAGCC
>NW_009226925.1:47192-49354 GCF_000690835.1 Fulmarus glacialis | reverse complement strand
TTGGGGCTGCTGGTGACACTAGCGCCGGGCGTTGTCATGCGATTTCCCAGCCTCTAAAGTCCCCGCAGGGCATGCACTCGAACTTTATCCTCCAGTCGGTCCGACGCCTTTTTCTAAAAAAAGAAAAATAAAGCTGAAATTCTTTTAAGAAAGCAGAGAAAGTGAATCTGTACCAAAGAGGGCGGGTGGGAGATGAGTAGAGGGGGACACACACCCCAATAACCCCAGCCTGCAGCAGGGGACGCCGGCTGCTTCGTACCGCACGCGTGGAAACCACCAGGACATAGGACTGGGGCAGGAGCATGCTTTAAAAACGAGAAAAGTCCAAATTCAGTCCGGGTGAAGGGAAAAACATCCTGTTATTTGTTCCCTTGCTATAAACCTCACCGGTGGATATCCTTCTGTACGTACCTGCTGCTGCACGCAGAGATGATGTTCCTACTTTGAACCCTCTTGTCCAAGCAGGACTTTAAGATTTGTAGCTCACCTACTGCTTTTATGGAAACCATACCAAATTATTTCAGACAGGCGAAATTAAAGTAAGCATGCTTACACTGTTTAATGAGTTATTAGTAAAATCCGTTATTTCTCCAATTCATTTTTTTTTGACCTAAGTGTACAGCAGCAGCATTTGAGGTTGGCATTTGAGTAGAAAGAGAATCAAGAAATGCTGTCAGCACTCTAACTGGTGAAACCACCAGCCCTTAGTGAGATCCAACTTTGTATAATACTCTGATTTAATTTTTTTTAATTAATTTCCAAAGCTTCTAAGGAGCTGGCAAAATTTGTACATGTTGCACAATGAACAATTTTCCAAAATTTGAAATACTTTTTAGATTTCATCTTTGAGTTCATCTTTCATCTCCACTTTTTCCATAAAACGTAAATTAGAATTCCCCACAGCAAATTAAATGCGGAAACATGTAATTGAAAACTTTTCCTGTATCTGAAATTTTGATCACTGCAAATATTCTGCCAGACTAGCATTTTTCTCCAGTAGAGCCTTCCCAAAACCAAAGGCAGAAAACAACACTTTCTATACAGCATTTTCAGAAATCTTTGTAAGTAACTTACTTGATGTAAAGTTTTAGGATTACACTAAACTTTTTAATAATACAACTTCAGATGTACCCAACACTTTTTATAGAATATCTGTTCTATCATTATATAATAAACCAGAACGAAAGTCATCAATTTGCACTACAGAACTTAGGTTGCTGTGGAAACGTTCATTATTTATTTTTTTAACATGCGCAAACTTATGTTTCAACACTGAACACGGACAGCTTTCTGTTTGCTTTTTTGGTTTGGTTTTGGGCTGTTGGTTTTTGCTTTCCTGTGTAGAATGCAAACAGAAAGTGTCCAGTAAGTAAGCATGTTTGTACATTATTGATTTAGAAAAAACAACTTATTCAATCACACCTTAATTCATATTCACATTTAGGCATATATATTTACAATAGCTTCATTGCTTTCCTTCCTGAGGCACTCCTACAGCATGCAGAAATAGCTTTTTGAAGGGACAAAACCTGACAAAGTCATTGAGTTGCATCTGTTGGAGATAGGCTGCTGCTGGGTTTGAGAATTTGTTTTTTTAATATATTTATATTTCAATAATAAATACCTCTTCATCTCTTACTAGTACTTTGGGAGCAGAAAACCTCTACAGTGACAGGAATTGATTAATTCTTCCAGCTCTCTGCCTCTTCATTCCACAGCCTCAGCACTTCATGGATTCTTCTGGCTGCCAAGTTGACCAATAGTGAAATAGATACTTTTCCTGCCTAAGAAAAAACACAGCAGAATTTTCTTCAAACTACAACCATGTCTGAGTTGATTCTTACCATTAAAGTAAATATGGAATGAAGGTGAACTTGGGAAGACAAGGTGAGAACCTCGCAAAGTTAGAGAAACTCTGAGGAGGACACCAAAATAGCTGACAGAATGGGACCTGCAAGGAACCAATAGCATACAAGAAACATTTTGTTTAAAGGACACTATGCCATTTGTATTTTCTGATCATGGACATATCAATGATACCATTAACAGCTACAGCTATATTGATGATTCTCGTGATTTAACCCCAGCCGGCAATCAAGCCCCACCCAGCCGCTCGCTCACTCCCCCCCCGTGGGTTTGGGGAGCGAATTAGCAGGGTTAAA
>NW_009226925.1:42655-46808 GCF_000690835.1 Fulmarus glacialis | reverse complement strand
AACGAAAACACCTCTGTATCATCAACAGTTTCCAGCACAAATCCAAAACATAGCCCCGTGCTAGCCACTGTGAAGAAAATTAACTCTACCCCAGCCAAAACCAGCACAATGATAGATTACTTTTATTTGAAATATAGTACATATTATTACATATTTATTCCCAACATTTTTCTGCACTGCTGCTGGTGATACCTATTTTCAAACAGAGAGAGTCACTAGAGAGGCATATGACCCACTTCAGAAAAAAAAAAAATCAGTGTATTTTACTGTAGAGTCATGGAATGCAAGTTTGCATAACTTAAAGTTACCAAATATATTTACACCTGTTCCTCTGATATATGCATTCACTAGCTTAATGAGTCTCCTATCACCTCTGCATAAATACTGCTTGCTTTAGTAAATATTCTTAGCTTAAGTGTAGCATAGAACAAACATCTCATCCTCTAAAGGAGGCAGAGGCACTAATCTCCCAGACAGCAAGTAGGTATTCAGGATCACCCATGTGCAAGGGACAGACCAAAGCAAATAGCGACTATTGCACAGGGCTGCAAAACAACTATTTCTTCTGTCTTTTTTCTCTCTCAACAGAGCCCACTCCTGCCAGCCTCAATATTCATACTATTCTGTAGAGCATGGGAAAATCATAGTAGTATTGTGCAAGCATAAACAAGAAATTCTGAGGGTTATATGCCCCAGTTTTTTTTTTTTTCTGGAGCTGTTTTTATTTTTCCTTATCATAAAGATTGCACATTTAAAAACCACCACCACAAAATTGGAATCCAATGCCTACTTCTATTAGGTTATTTAAATGGGTTTAAGGTTTTGTTAAGAAGTTTTAAAAATTAACTTCAGCAATCAAACTAAGTCTTAAAATTTGCTGTAAATGTCAGAGCTCCTACAAGAAGCACTTCTGTTGGTGGACATTGTGGGTCCCAAACACTAATGCTTTTCAGAGAAAAGTGGGCTCCCTTGCAGAAGTCTTCTGAGCTGCCATTCTGAGTCTTTTGTCACTAAAATTCTGTGTTGCACCATATGGAAATAATGGCAAATACACACTTCAAGACCTTATTTAAATGAACAAGACAAGTCAGAAGGAAAGCACTAATCACTTTGAAAAACACTGTTAAAAGTTTCTTAATGTCCACTGTGTACAGGATCTGTTATGTCAGATCCAATCAGAAGTATTGTGAGTTGCCATGGGTAAGTTACTGTAAACACAATTGTCCTTATCCAAACAGAATACACATTAATGTTTAACACAGTATTAATTAAAATACATTAGAGAGCTCATCTTATATCATACTACCTTGCCATAATATAGATGTGATCTGAAAGACAGCTGGCTAGGGAATGGAGAGATTTGACACAGTTTCTTTCTCTTAAATAGATCAAGGGAACTGCACAATCCTTTCAAATGCTCTGCAAGGGACAATGGAAGGTCAGAGTGCAGAAAGCAGAGAGACTCTTATACCTCCCTGCAAGCAAATTTTTCTCAGTTATCTCAGCCTTAAGGTATCATGGAACATATCACCCTCTTGCCCTCTCTTTCAGGTAAGAGCATCCCCATACTTTACCCTTTCTCCTCATTCTCAGGGCTGGTACTTCTACTTCCATTATTACTTCAAACCTCTGTTTTAGAAACATGGCCCAGAACCCCTGCTATCAGAAAAAAAATAAGGGATTAATTTTAACTCCCTCTGACAGTCAATTTATTTGATTAAGTTACCTCCTTTTCTACGCATGGGGTTCCAACTTTGCATGTTTGTTTCTTTAAAGTTCATATTCTCTCTCCGTTGATAAGATGGTTTAAGCCGTTAAACAACTTGACTTTCCCATTAAATTATAAATTCCTCACCTTACAGGGAGAAACAAAAGGATCCAAAGCAAATACATCCTATCACCATCTCCCACAACCTTGCAGGTCCTTTTGAAGCACCAAGTGTTCCTTCTTTGTGCCTCAAAATCAGGATTCACATGTCTCAAGAACTGAGCTATTCCTCCTTTGATGAAGTAGTCTTCTGAAACTTTTAAGCAGGAGGTCTCAGGTTTTGATGTACAGATTGCACAAGGCCATCTCGTGGATTTTTTCCTTATGAAGAAAGAAGCAAGCCATCACATTAGGAATCTAAATGCAGCAGATGTTCCCTTTAAGGCATTGCACTGTTTGTGCCCCACAACTTCATTCACCTAATTATCCTTTCATCAGGATGATTTCTGATTAGTGCTCAGGATTGGGGGAGGATTTTAAAGGCCATTATCTTAAGACTCCTTTTTTTAATTTTTAATTCAGAATGAGCTCCTTATAAGCAAGTCTGCTCCCAACCCTCAACATTTCTCAGAGTGGCAAGAAAGGAAAGCAGACCCCTATACACCAGGCAGCATTTCCAGCTTGCAGTTAAGTAGTCACTCCATCATCTATTCCTTATTGAGTGCCTGAAGTGGGAGCTCATGAATGAAAGCAACCAACACACATCTAACTTTATCACATGAGATGTAGGAAATGTAACTTTCTGGTAATCCTAGGAACATCTCAATTACGACAGTTCTATTGTTCCATTCCTTTAGCACCAAAATTTTTCTTTCATGCAAAATGGACGTCAGCATAAAATACTCCAGTACATCCCCTAGAGTACATCCCCTATTTTTGGTGTAATCTTCTTCAGAGCAAAGATAATCTAAAGTCATTGGGGGGCGGAGAAAGAGGTACTTTCAAATGCCTCCAGAACATTAGACATTTGGAGTTAAGTCTCACCTAAAAAAAAACCCCACAAAAACGTCAACTAAGAACAAATAACACAACTTGCAGTTACAAATATAATGTTGAAAGTTACTTTTACTCTATTTGTAATATTGCTTGAAAAGAAATTATAAAAACAGAAAAGACCAGGACTTGCGTAAGGACAAGTATGGATCAATGTTGTTATGCCAACATATCACAGTTTGTAAGTTTATTTGCTTGCCTAGAAGGTATCTGGATTAAGTCAGGACATTAATTTTAATTTTTTTTTTTTAGCACAAAAGTAGAGAATGGACTGACTAATGTTTTAATACCAATAGCATACATCAAGTACAACTACCAAAAATTCACAGTGCGGGTGGTAATTATTTAGTCAGCTGGACCTTTATTTAAAATAGATCACAGATTATGCTGAACAAATGTTTTCCTGATACTAAAGAAACAGAGTATTTTGTTCTTCAATTAGTAAAAAAGGAAAAGATTAATTTGAATCTTCATGTTTCATAAATAATTAGGAAATTTGAGAATAATACTACTATTGCAGCCTCATTCTTGCTAATCCCTAATGTTCTCGCTACAGCAAATTACCTATTAAAAGAGTGAGAAATCACAGAACATTAATTAGCACTGTTGTGACAAATTGATACCTTTTCCTATTAATTTCTTTTAATGTTCAGGATATAAGAAACCCTACAAAAGTAATAACTAGCTCCTGCCTTATTTTCTGAAATGAGAGTTCAGAAACATTTGTGAACTCTTCTCGTGAGCATGCTTTTTTTGGTCTTTTTAAATTTATGACCTTATGTACTTCTTATCATATCTTTATTCATTGCCTTGAAAGAGCTCTCTCTGATGCTAAGAAATTTATACTATTGAGAGAAAACATCAGAGAACTGTTTTCATCACCCATGGAAATGCAACAGGATTGCCATTCCAGAGGCTGCCTTAACTGATTTTAGCTATCACTTAATCAATCCCTAGCCAAATCTCTACAAGTGAATGCAGAGTTTTGTTTCAGGGACAATTGAACGTTGGTTCGTAGAGAACAATCTAACACACCCCCACGGAACAGTGGCTGAGGACTAAACAGTTCTATATCCTTATTTATATACATTGTGTTGATCTTTAAAATGTACTTCACTTTGAACTGGCTGAAAGGTCAAAGCAGGAATACCTTCTCCTTAGTGTGTTTTCACTTATCACTCAGCCTCTGTTCCACGTGTTAGTCACAGCAGCCTTACTATCAAATTAAATATCCCATGGTGGCTATTTTTAGAAGAATCTCTCCTTGTACTGTTTGGTGCAGTACCTGTATAGGCATCATCCATTTTGTAAGGCGTACAATAGATGAGAACAGAGCTGCGATCCCTTGCCTAGCCCCCCCGGAACAGGGCAGCCTTTCACCCCCGCCAGGCA
>NW_009226925.1:11493-42630 GCF_000690835.1 Fulmarus glacialis | reverse complement strand
CCGCGGGGGCTCCAGCCAGCCCACGCCAAGGAAATGACGGCATTCACCTGCTGCTGCTGTCATGGCTGCCCGTTGTGTCACCACTCCCGGGGTATTATCAGTGACCTACTGTGCTCAAGAGTTCCAAGTCTTCCTCTGTCGTACATCACTTCAAGTCAACCTTCCCCACACCTCAGCACTTCTATGGAAAGAGAGCTAGCTGGCCGTGCTGGTCAACCCATGAACTCAAGGACCAGCAGACCGCTTTATATCTAGCCACTACCTTTTGACTTGTACAGAGAATATGTTGTCATCTGGAAATAAAACTAGCACTAACATATACAATTGGAAAAACTGGCATTTAGAAGTACTGAGATGGATAATTTGAAGTCATGCTGAACCTACCTACATTCATCCCATTTTTTCTTATAGGAATGCTAGTGCACACAGTTTAGCTGTGGGCATACTATTCCAGTTCAACTACTGAGAAGAATGATTACAGGAATATACGGTCATGGCAAGGTGCTCAATACCCAAGAAACGCTGTTAACATTTCCTACTATTGTACTGCCCATATTAATTATGTATTTATATTTAAAAAGATAAACATCCTATATGTTTAACTGTAAAACTATTTGATTATTTTTATCTAGATAAATTCAGTATTGTATATATGTATATTCAAAATAAATAAATAATGTATTTTGATAGTATATAAATATTAGAATCTTGAAAAAAATTTATTTTGTTAAGATTGGAACAACTAAAACACGATTAGTTCAACAGATAGCCAAATCAAGTTTCTAACTGCTAGTGTCATGTGCCCGGAGTGAGATTCTCCACTTAACAAGTAGACGATAGTTAAGTATTCATACGAGCTTCAGATTCCAACACAAAATTGAAATATAATCCTTGTGAAAGACATTACAATATTCTTACGTTTAAGAGAAAAAAGTATCTTCTACTTGTGTTCCCAGCATGCCAAAACCACTTCAGTCTTCTATAAAGCAAACTTCTGAAACTTTGTCTCATGCATGCCTAAGTCACAGCTACATCCAAAGACACGCACCTGTGTCAGTTAGGTTAACTGGAAAAAAAAAATTGACAGAAATTTAATTTAAGAGCTTTGACCTATGTAATGAAACCAAGATCTTCTTGAGCAGAATAAAAGAAAGCAGAATATTTTGTTACCTGACACAGCAGAACAATTAGTCAAGTATAACAATTACGCAGACTGGCATGTCTCTGCGTAAAAAGGATGAAGTTAAACTATCCAAATACTGTAAATCCATCCAAATACTTATATTCAGCTCTGAGAGTGAATCAGCACAAAGTGACCAGCAGCTGATTCATCTAAATAACAAAAGCATGAACACCTCATCAGCTATCACCACAAGGAAGTAATCAATAATTACACAAATACACTCTCCTGCCATAATATAGTACAGTCAAACTGGCAAAGAGCTCTTAATATATCCAGCTATCTTCTACTCAGAAGCAGAGAAATCAAGTTAGAGGACATCCACACGTCTTCTCAAGGGTGTTGAATATTCACTTTTCCTTAATGGTGTTCTTGACACTCTAGCAATAGAAAAAGTACATTTCTGATAGTTGTTCACCAAGCAAAAAGGATATGGATGCAAGTCATTCCCCCCCACCCCAGCTCAGTGAACAACTCTCATATAAACTCAAGCAGTAAAGACTTAGCCTAGAGCTCCTCAAGATGCTGTCTAGCTGTTACAGACATGCAAACAGCTCCGTCTGTATGAGAGGCACTTTCCTGAAAACCAGCAAGAAATGTCCTCATATCATGAAGTAACTGAATCAGGTGATTGAATCAGTCAACAGGAGAAAAAGCCCAGATTAAGCAGGTTGTCTTCCACATGGAGAAAAATTACCATCTAAGTTTGTGCAGGTGCTATGTAAAGGCAAAGAATATGTTCTTTAACTCCTGAAAGCTATGCAATAAAATGTTAATTCTTTATGTTGCCATTAACATACTAAATAAATAGCAACATTAATCAACATAACTGTCAGAAGCAGAAGTGCAGAGTGTAAATTTGAAGACTTTACTAAACCCATTCATTCCTTCAAAGGGAAGGAAAAACCTGAAGAAGAGTTTGCAAAAGCCATTTTTTACAGGCATACTTTTACCTACAAGGCATGACACACAGTAAAGGATAGATTCAGTTACAGTATTTATTTTTCATTTATGATTTATAAATTATCCACCATCATATGGATTACCATCAGGTTTTGGATTGGCTATGGCCACTGCAACCTTCCTACACAGGATGAACAAACTTACATATTAGTTTAGTAGTACTAAACCCGGCAACCAATAAAGAAATATAACATGCCGGTCAAGCAAAGTGCAAATACACACTGCAAACAGATTGCTCGACTAATTGAACCTGTTAGGATTATGAAGATAGAATTCAGACAACTTTTAATAATTCTTTTTTTTCTTCCTATTGGGGTAATAGAGAAGGATCTCCAGGAATTTAGACTCAGCATACACTGCTACAAGTATTTTACTGTTTAGAATTAGAAGAGTGCAAATTTTGATGCAATTACTACATTTTCCTATTAACATGAAATATTTTCTTTTGGTGTCTGATACATCTCTCATTCCCTACTGCAGTTCAAAATACTGTTTTGTTCTCAAAATGCTTGACTGTATTAGCCTGAGTTGAACCGTGACAGCTGTTCCTTGTCACCCTCTAGACAGGATGCATTCAGCAGAGATTTAAGATTTCAAGCCGCTGTCTGGAGGAGCTAATGGCAGGATTTCTAGAGGACAGGTAATCTTCCACTAATACTAATTCCATTGCAACCTGGTAAATTCTGTTGTTAACCCACTGAAATAAATTTACTATTCCTTACTAGTTAGTTTGGAATTCATATTAATTGTTGCAGTTTGCAAACGGCTCGTTCTATCATAAATAATGAAGTCAGTGTAAGTATCTCTTATTAGATCAACTCATGCAACTTTGAGGGAAGAAACAGACACATTTTTGAGTGCACAAGCCACTGAAGAAATAATGTTATTAAAATTACTACCAGTGCATATAGAGAGGCAAGAACTGGAATTTATGACACAAATATAACATTTTATAGTTGGAATTATGAAATACAGCTTATCCCTAAAGAATAAAATGTAAAAAATATAACTAATAAAAGAAAAAAAAAGAAAATTAATATATACCAATATGATGCAAGTGATATATTTTACTGTTGTGTGTGAGATTGCTGTCTGAATAACTAATAATTAACCCATATGTCTAATGCATCATTTAAAAGCCTCTGAGGAAAACATCTAAGGATAATGATAATGAAAAGTGATAAAAATAAATTACAGAAATAAAGTGCAGAAATACAGATACACTAGTGTTATGAAACAAGGAGACAATAGGTTAAAGAAATGTAGGTAGCACAGACAAAACAGAATTTGTCTGAGCCCAAATAGTTTTGGGGAATGATGAGCAAACAAATGAGTTTGCTCAGGATTTTCAAGAGCATTCTAGGTTTGGATTTGATTAGAAATTTTTTTTAATTTTATTGCTTCTAGAAATCGTATCAGTATAGGAACTAACTTTCCAGACAGGGATGGAAAAATAAATGTTTCTGTTAGTGGTAGCATTCATAAACTCATTAGTGTGAAAGCTGACAGATTTATTTTCCAAATGTTTAGCAAATTCACATGAAGTGATACTATTGTGAATGTGATTTTGATTTGCAACAAGGACATTACAAAAGAGTTGATCAAATAACCTTGGAGTGAATGCACATAAGATGATTCAATTTAAATTAAATGGAATGGTAAACAAACATTGGGTTCAATCTTGATTTTAGAAGAAGAATCTTTGAGTAACTATGGTAACTACTTACTGGAAATAATTGGGCTGAAAAACTTAGGAACTTGAACATGAAGGTCTAGAATTTATTTAATTTATAAATAGATTACTATTTCTAAAACTTGAATACCAAGCAAAAAGACTTCAGTAAAAATGGGCTCCAAAGGAATAACCACCCCAAAGAAAGTTAATAGTGCAAATGAAAAACCTAAAAGGGCTTTAAAAAAGTATGAAGTTGGAAGAGATAGGTACAACTTACAAGTATAAAATGTGAAGGGAGAAAGTCAGAACTTCCAGAAATCAAGCTGAGCTAAATAACAGAAAAGACTGTAAGTTTTATTTAAAAAGGCAAAAAGTGGGACTACATTGCAGTGAAGATGAGATTAAAGGTAATCTAGAAAAAAAATCCCTTTCTTTTTCATTTTTCAGTAAGGGTGTGTGGCAGGTTCACGTGCTAAATGGCAAATTAACACCAGCCATTTGGTGTATACGTGAAAAGAATCATGTGTAGAAGGGCAAGGTCAAAGAGTTCAACACAACCTAATTGGGAACCTCACAGTATACAGCTCCGAATTCTAATATATCTTGATACCTTAGTGTCCTGTTCTGAAATCAGAAATTTGTAATATATTTAATTAATTTAATTATATTTAATTTAAGACTGATTCCAGTCTTAAAATGAGACAGATTCATTACTTGCACTTAGAAGGCAGAACAGGTGATCCAAGCAACTATTTCCCTATTAGTCAAACATCTGCAGCATGCAAAGTTCTCAAGTGTTTTGAATGAAATGCTAAAGGGAAAACAGAAAATGGGACAAAACATAAGTTTTATTTAAATATAAAACACTACTTTTGTAGATAAAACTATATATATATTATAATCTACAGATAATCCTACCTAGGATTCAATGAGACTAAGCAGTGCACAAGGTAGAGAAAAAAGATCTTAGTAAGGGAGCCGACTACTTTAGAGATGCCAGTAGGTGAGGAGTCACCCAAGGGTTCTTTCTGAGACCATATTTTCACATAATATTTACATTAACAGCATTTCCACAAAAAACAGAAACTGTATTAATATAAACTGACTGCAATACAATGCGGAAGATCAGAGTGTCTTGGGAAGAAATGGATAATTTTAACGACAGAGCAATCAGTATGGGATACATGCTAATAGCACAAAGCAGAAGATCATGCTCTCAGAAATTACATGTCTGCTATAAGCTTAAGATTCATTAGTTGAAAATGACTGAGGAGGGAAAAAGCCTGTGTGTGGCTGATCACAGGATGGCTAACAGCCCAATTTGTGGTGCAGCCAAGGGGAAAAAAGCAAGCGCGATACTAGGATGAAACAGGACCAATCTTTTCATTGAAAACAGACCACTCAACTAAGCCTCAGTAAAAACTCTTAGTGAAAACTTGGGAGTACTTAATGTAATTATATCACCCATCTTCCAGCAAGATTAATGTGAGTACAAAGAAAGGCTATTAGAACAATTAGGGAAATGGAAGATCTATCACATGAGAAGAGATGAAGAGAAGAAACTTCACTTGCCTAGCCGAGAAAAACAAAGAGAAGACACGGTTGCTGTTAGGAGATCATTGCCAGTCCAATGTCCATTAGAAAGACCTTGTTATAGAGTAAAAAGGTTCATCTCACATTACATTGCTATTGTAATAAAATAAATATTTTATTCAGAGCATTTTCCCCCTTTTTTTATTAAATACATTTATCACTGTTTTCTTTTGGAGGGAGGAAAAGCTACATATTATGTAACCATGATAAAAACAGACAAGAAGTATCAACCTGCCTGACTTTTTGCTGCTGTAACCGGATATAGATTAGGTCCAGGAGCCAAAACATGTACCTGAAATGTACATTAAGCAGTTTGTATGGGAGCCTACTTGTTCTTCCCAAGCACAGAACATGACTGATGCAAAGAATATCCTCTTACAGACACTTTAGGAGAAATTTAGCACAATATTAGAAAATAATTCTGAAACCAATATACCATCTACTGATCTTAGCCAAGAGCAGTTGTGAACTTTTCATAATATTACACATATTATACTAGAAGTGATCCTATGGGTGATCCAGTGAACTACAAAAAATATGTACATAGTAAGTTAGCTTGCTTACAACAAGGACAGACAGACAGGTTGAGCTACCTGAAGATAAGAGGTCACATTTTTATGTTTTATTCTAAATACATGTTTACGGGAATTGCAGCCTAGGAACTATTTGATTCAGAGGCCAACCAAGGCCATATGATTTACTCAAGCAAGCTACAAAATAGTGATGAATCCTACACAGGGAACTTTGCATTCTGAAGCTGTAAGACATCTGATATACTTTCAGAAATGACTTTCACTAATTCAGATCTTTACAATCCACAGATGCCTAATTTCTCTAGGATTATTTGCTAAAATATTAAAAAAGTTTTCTATTTACAATGAATATGAATCATAGGAGGCTTCCTACTTAATGTCATATAAATGTGTTAGCTAAAATGCTTTTGGGACAGAAGTATTATAATATTGAAAAATATAATGGTAATTGTCATTCCTAAAATACCATTGATGTGCATCCTGGGCATTACAGATCTATTAAAGATTAATACAACACTCTGTGAAGATTTTACTACTGTTACTAGCAGTAGCTCAGTCCAGACAACTTGAATGAAGCAATCAGACCATAATCAGCTATATAATTAATCATAACAAACCTCATACTGTTACAAGTCTCAGTGAGAGCAACATGGAGCTTGGATGGATTCAGATGAAAAGGGAAACAATTATTTCTAACTACTTTGCATTAATCTAATCTTACCACAAAGTTTTGCATCCCTTTCATATTGTAACATACTGTGCCAGCTTCTGATATCCACCCTTCCCCAAAAGGAAAATAGAAAAGGTTCAGGAAAAATAGCCAAAACAATAAGTTGAGGTCTGAAAAAAAAATTCTTCCTAATACGGAGATTTAAAGAGATCAATCTCTTTAGCTCTATCAAAGAGAAGTGTAAGATACGATATGATCTGTGTCTGTAAGTATTTACACAAGGAGATTTCTGATAGCTCTTTAAATCTAGCAGACAAAGGCATTACAAGATCAAAAGGCTCGATGCTGATGACCTCTTCAGACTGGAATAGGTGCAGATTTTTAATCGTGGGAGTAAATTGGTACAACTTACCAGAAGACGTAAAAGATTCTTCGCTGCTTCAGCTTTTTACTCTAGGTTGGCCATCACTTGAAAAAGCATTCATTAGCTCAACCAGAAAGGACAGTCTTGAGGTAATTCTTAGGTGAAATTCTTGGACTAATGTTTTTCAAGGTAGGTTATTGTTACCATTTTCTACAGAACAAATCAGTAAGTAGGCGATTCTAACTAAAATTTATTTTCATTATTGAAAATTAAAATATATTTATATGAACATACGAGCACATATAGGACTTATTTTAAAATTACATCACTAGACGCTACATGTGGGTTTTTATGATGTCTATTTTACTGAAACAAAACTTTTTAAAAAATTAAAAACATTTTTTTAATCTTTCCCATACAGAATTTCATTTGTGCATGAGTCAAAGGAGAGAAGCCTCATTATATGTTGCCTGAAACAGTCTAAAGATAAAAAAGATCACCAGAAAACATGAATTCTTTGGAATTTTCACAGCTAGGAAAAAAATGTTTTAGCTGTTAGGATCCTGTGAATTTTCTTATTTTTGTAGTTCAAAAATTCCTTCCAGGCTTAATAAACCAAAAGACATGACAACTCTCACTGGCATATTGAGAGACTATGCTTAGTCTCAGTGGGCAATACCATCTCCATGTGGTATTAAAGAGAGAACTACAGGTTTATCTATTCATTTAAGAAATGCAGCTGATTGAATCTGCTCAGAGATTTGGAGTGGCTGAATAAATCCTGGAAATGATGGCTTAGCGAGCAGGGTTTCAGTAAGATGGTCAATACTGACGAGTGAAATTCACAGATATTAGCAGTTTTTAAAATACACAACTCTAATGATATCTACTTAACCATTACTTATATTTACTTTGTTATCCGGCTGTTGAAACATTTGCTCTTTCCTCTCTGCCTGTCATCAGTCCTCAGTCTTGATTCCTGCACCAAGGGGCGTGAGGCTGATGGGCCTCACATCCCCTGGCATACGGCGTGTAGGCACGTTCCTGTCTCCCTGGCAGAACAGAGCGCTGGGCACGGGTGGCACCCAAGGACTCTCAGCCCAAGACCCACTCCCAAGCAAATGAATCAAACTGCAAAACAATCCACTAGCTTCTGCTCCAGCCTTTGCACTCACCTGCTCTTTGCTAAGACAACCAGCCTTCAACCGCCTCCTCAAGCTTCTCTTTGTTTAGAGAAAAGGAAAAGGACTTCTTAATACTACATCATCTCTTAACAGCTTTCCTAACCATGTACTGCTTTTGAATCATACAATCCTTGAATCAGTTATCAAGTGGTTAAGATTCAGAAGTTCAGAAGGTAGACAATGAATTTCCAATAAAATCATGACTTTGTGCACACTTTCCAATTAAAAAAAAAAAAGACTTTGTGATGCTAAAAGCAGTCACAGTATTTTCACACCTGCATACTGGTTCCTGTTGCCAAAGGGATATTCACAAGCAGACTGAGGGGGTATCTGTGTGACAGCTACCATGGGACAGTGTGTGGAAGATGCTCCGCGTTGAGCAGCCTTTTTTGTTTCTTCTCAGTGTTGCCCTTCTGAAATATTCCAGGCATATTTCTACCTGCTGCACACAACATTCAGATTATGCTTTGCTTTTTTGATTGGGCCAGCTAATGCAGTAAACGTTTTAGGGGATGTTTTTCAGATTAGGCTGAACCTACCACAGTATTATCAGTTCAGCAGTCTTTACCAGTTACTTACAATGCTAAACATTTACTGTAGCAAAGGCCTTGATTAAAGTGCTAATGGAAAAGGCATCATCTCAGTCATTTGGAGCACGAAGTTCACTTTTGTGTGAGACTTTCCAATACATGACTCCATGAGCTCAGCTACTTGTGGAAGAGAATTGCTTGCTTGAATGTCCACACTTGAGTTAGATGAAAAGCTCAGATGCAGATGATTAAATCTGGATAGATGAATCTTGCATTTTCTTTCAGTAGTTATATGAAGCAAGGTAGCTAAGATTTGTAGGAAAGCAGCAGACTTGGGAAGTACTTGTGATTGCCAATGTACTCCATCCTTCCTCAGGGGTCTTTCCAGTTGATTGCGAGTCTAACGATTCCTGTTAGCTGTAGCTAGACAGACACTGTTACTTAGGCACACACTAACAAGTCAGACTGCAAACTGCTCTTCTGGTTCTTCTGTCAGTGGCCTGTACACTGTACTCTTGGGATCCAGGTAATTTATCTAAGACACAGTAAGAGAAACATGCCTGCTCGGCAGCCTTAACTGAAACAGTTGGCAAGATCTTCAGTTCCCTGAGCATGGAGCCGGAACAGAAATGGAGAAGAGGAAAGACAGTAATGAGCAGAGCTATTTACTTCTCTGATCCTACTTCTCTGTCTCCAATGAACTTCCCAAAACTGGGGCAAGCAAGAGCCTTCTCAGACCAGAGCACTACCTTCTGTTCAAGATTCACATGCATACCATCACCTCAATGTTCCTGCACTCTGAAGTGAGATAGGAGAACACCTGCACAGCAAAACAGTGGGTGCTGAGAACCCAGCATCTACAATATATGTCACTTTGGATAAGCTGTGGTGCGGACCCAGGAACTAATGTTCTCCAACTGCTTAATGGACATCAAGGGTGCTCCTGGAGTGCATATTCTAGTTTAGTTTTAACCAGAAGGAATCCAATTCATGTGCTCTGATGCCACTCAGTGATGTGAGGCAAAGTGCAGTAAATGGGAATGACTGAGAGATTTACTTCAAAATTGCATCAAAGGTAGATGTACGCTGTGGTAAAAACTGCATCTCAAGCTTTAAAATAAATGTTATCTCATCGTAGACCCTGAGATTAAAAAAAAAAATCAAATAAAAAGCAGAGAACACTGAGTTGGAGTAAAATGTGAGCTGGCTCCAACTTTCTTAATTTAATGTAGAGAATTAGGCTTTGCTTTGAAGGCAACTTGACAGATATTAAACAACCGACATGAGCCTTCATACAGAAAGGTACTTTTACCACAGTGAAGGGTGTGCTAGAAAATCCTGCACTGTCTCGAAGAGTGAACACATTCCCCTGTTCTCTGGGCCAAGATCAAGAATCAGTGAAGCAGGATGAGAGGTCGCTTCTTAGATTGCAGAGCCACAAAGGTATGGCATAGATATAAGGAGATTTAGCTGTCCTAGGAGCCGATCTAATAATAATCGAGTAGGGCATTTATCTCAGAAAACAGAATGGTAAAATAGTAATTTACAATTAGTTCCAAATCAGGTTAGAGATAAAAATATCAAGCTAATTGGCTTGCCAGGCAATATTGAGTGGGAGGACCCTACAGGATTTCTGGAGCCTTGGTTTCCTGTGACTCTGTTGCTTGACAGAGTAAAGCTGGTTTGTATGAAAAATGGCCTTCAAGAACCTCATAGGAAGGAACAGACACAAAGGAATTCCTCACAGAAAAAAAATCACAGCTTTACTACTACAGGGACAATTCATTCACATGGCTAAGAAGAAGTGCAGTTTATTTAAGGATGACTGTTTGTGTTTCCAGACTAGCTAATAACAGGAGAAATTTCAGTACGAAGTTCCTATGAAAAGGCAATTTTCAGAGGCTGTGGCTCTGCTCTTTCAATTTTACTCCTGCTGTGAAAACTGACATTAAAAATAATTTAAAAAATCAAATACTGAACTTTTACAACTGCATTTCAAAATACATGCACAAGCATGTAGTTGACTAGCAAAATGACCTGATATTTAACCTCAACAGCTTTAAAGAAGCCTAATTTTTGTAATTTAATCTCAAAATTTGTTTCAAAGGCAATTTCTATTTTTCTCTTGTTATTCCAATTCTAGCTTTGCCATTGCTGGAGATCCACATTGGCAAGATACCCCCCAACAGAGATTTTCAGAAATATTCACTTAATTTCTGAGCTATCTAGAGCCTAGTTACATATTTCAAAGGGATTCCTCATCCTGCAACTTTGAGAGAACTTGAGAAAATAAAACCCTAGAATTTTCAGAGATAGACTGTATGGCTCAGCACCAGCAACTACGGCCAAGTTTTCCAAAATGCTTAGCTACTCTGCTGAATATCCACTATACTGAATGCTTAGAGAAATGAGCATTTCTAGTTCTTGCACAGCAAACAAGTTTTTCAGAAAACCTGGTCTGTGACTACATAAAACTGATTGAATCAGTGAAGACATTTCAGAATTGAGGCATATCTGTTCTCTTACCTGAGGCTGCTGTAGGAATTAATTTAATTAAATGGCAATAGTAGTGTATAAATGAGATGTGAATCACATTTTGGGGAGTACCTAAATGGGAACCTAAATAATTACGGTTTATATGGAGATGGGGAGAAGAAAATGTAAATTATACTAATTTAGATACAATACTGAGTTCAGCCTGATTAAAAAAGTTTTAGACATAAAAAGACTTTTAAAGTGCAACTTTAAATAATGCCTAAATCTCATTTAAAGTCAAGGGAATTGTATGAACACATAGATGTTTAAATATTTTGTCATAAATATTTCAGATAGCCTGAGCTGAATTAAAAAAATACACTGAGTTTATGATACATACTTAGCTCCCTTTGGCTCTCAACAGACAAAAGAGGAGTTGCTGCTCTTACAGGCACAATGCCTGCACACGCACATGCGCAGAAACAGTTCCTACCCCAACGCAATTACAATCTAAATAAATATTCAGGCATAAGTTAGAGATAGTGCTGTGACATGTAAACAGAATATAGTGGTGGAAAATATCACATCAATTCCATTGTATATAAGGGCTCATTTAAGTGAGAAATGACTGGATAGAAAGAAAAGTGAAAGGGACTTGGGATACTGATGGAAGTGGATGAAGAGTACCATATGGAATAAATATATTTGAGCCACAGTAGTTGCTACTGCCACCCAGGAGAAAAAGATACCAGTCCAGAGCTATAATTAGAAGCAGCGTGGTGACAGAGTGACACCAGGAAAGGACAGGATTCAAGATATGGAGAGCTGCTCTGAGGTGTGAAAAAGCCTCACTATAGCTCAGGGAAGAAAGGGGGTGAGAAGGGAGCAAAAAGAGCTAATATGATATAAACTTTAGTTGAAGAGAATTTCAGGGATAAAAACAGATGAGATTCCACTGAAAGCTTGTGACAGGAGTCCCCATATTGTCCCAGTGAGCCAGAACAATCCATCTCTTGTGTGCATGTGTATTTGTATTTGCGGGGGGGAAGGGGAGGGAAATCTATGGTTTCATCATTGGGTATTAATGCTTCAACTTGCACAAAGCCAGAGTCCAGTGACACACACGCAGAGTGGTTTTGAAACTTTCAGAAGTAAATAGGGCAATTTTTTGGAAGAGATGTTTCAGCACTACACCTAGAGAACATCATTAAAATTCCACATAACTATTTATGAAAAATGACTGAAACAAAGCAGTCTTAGTCCATCACTACAAATATGTGTATGAGGCAGGATTGTAGGACTTCCTTCCTTTGTTTTCTCTTTTAATAGCTGTGGTCAGAAGCTTCACTGTATTGCGTATGTCTAGACCCTGACCAATTGCTCTTTTGAACAGCCAGCTACCATGTGATTCAAATTCCAAATGTAAGATTAACATGCTGCTGCAATAAAAAGAAAACCAAAACATGTCATTAGTGGCCTTTCACTGATCTAATTTAATCAATTTGCAGCTTCAGAAGAAATGAATATAATCGCAGGGACAGTGCCAGAAAGCCTGAGCTAAGTACAGTGTTTGGAAACAAAACTTCCATCATCTTCCCCTAGTGATGTACTAACGCTTTGATTTCCATGCTGAGGATTAAAACTCCCTAAATTTGCCCAGGTAACCACACTCTGCATGCATCATGTTTATTTGCTAACAGTTAGTAAAAATTACTGATAGCTTCTTCTCTACATTTCAAAACTCCTCTAAAACTATAATCACCTCAGCCACTTTGCCCTAGAATTGCACTGTTCCCTAAGTGAATCGAAGTCCTAAGAGGCGGGTTCTTCTCACTCGCCTGAGCTCCTGTGTATGTGCAAATATGATGAACTCCAGTGCAGAAACAGCAACAGGACACACACATCTGTTTCTGAAAGGGTTCATCTGCGGGCCCTGGAGTGGTAGCTGTACTGTGAGAAAGTGCAGAAAAAGGAGTTGAATGTCTCTTGGTGCATGAAGTCAGAGAGATTTAAGAGAGTTAGAGATCCCAAAGTCAGTCTTTGAAGACTGGCCCAAACACTGTTAACTGTCAGATGCTCTAGTTTACAAACAGGGGCTAAACAAACTTCAGAAGAGCACCATTTTCAAGAGGCAGCACAGGACTGAATTAGATATGCATACAACAAGGGCTTTGATCCAAGAAGTTTCACAAAATTCTAGGTTTGAAAACAGCCATGGTATGTAAACAAGGACGCAAAGTCTTCAAACCTGGAAAATTTCAAAGGTACAGGCATGTTGGTTCTTTCTATTCTTTCCTCACCCCGTTGTTTTGTTGAGAAAGAATAAAAACGTTTCTCAATCAGCATCCTTTTGCATGCATTTGCCTGGCGTACACATTTCTTGAAGAATATATTTTTAAAAGTTTCACTCCATGCATACTGGCAATGAAACAAGAAAACATTCAAAGAGGCATAAGGGAAATGGAAAAAAAAATCTATAGATTGTCCTCCTTTTGGAAAAAAAAAAGGCCACTTTGCTATTAATTGCAGTTATTCCCAATTTTTTTTTTAACTGTATATACAGCATGACAGGTCCATTCTGTGGGACACTTTCCTTTAATCACTTAAGTTGTTATTTACACATCTTGATTCTCCTGTCCTGAGAGATCCTTTCCATATGGAAATATGTAAAAACATCATCACTGCATTTCTGAACAAGACTTCTCCAGTATATCCAATTCTGGTTCTATCAAGGTCTCAGTCAGCACATTTCCTGCTCATCAGTTTCCTTCAGACAGCAGCAACATATACATTTTTAGTGTAAATTAGTTTAGCTCCACCCACATAATTACCAGCAGAGGATCTGGCCTAACACATTCGGTAAATAAATTGTCTTCTATCAGACTACAGTATCTTCAAAGCTATAATTTATCTGCATGTTCTACAGTACAAGATACTCTTCACACTGAGTCTGAAATGAAATTAAGCTTACTTAGGTCTAAGATACTTTTTATCAAAGAATCCCATCTCCAACCAAAAAAAAGAAAAAAGAAAAAAGACATAAACATCCAAATTTCCCTTGCTATACAGAATATTAAAGACTTACTGAAGACTTCATGTGGCATATGTGGCATAATGTTCTGTTTCACTGCAGAACTGAAGTGATTGAAAGAGAGAACAAAAATGGAACATCAGAATTTTAGAATTGTTAGAAAAGTACATTATTTATTTACTCAAGAGACCATCTACTTGAAAAAACTTTTGGAAATCACACATGGAAAATAATTAAACCATATTGAACAAACAGATGAAACTTATGTCTTTCACCAGATATTACTGAATTTTTCTCAGAGTAATACTTCTTCTCCTGCCATTTTTGTGTAATGTGAAAACAGTTTTGAATACAAACCAGTCTGTTCATTAAGGCAATTTAAATATAGATTAAAATCTTACAGCTGGTGCTATCATCTGTTAAGTACAGTCACCTGCCTGTACTGAAATCTTCCTGTATGCCATACCTACCCAACCCTACCATATATTCCCAACAATTTGTCCAGCTTCTGTTTCTTATACAAAAATAAAAATAAAATAAAAATGCAACCAGCATCAGCCCCCAGCACTCCTGGCCCCAAATCCAAGTGGCATGCTTTCTCATATTCTTAGAAGTGGCCCACTTCAAATCAGGCAGCCAGTGGGCTTATGAGGCTGCACACGTTCTCAAGAGACATGATGAAACACAGATCATGCTGCAACCATATTCACACCAGTGTCTTGTTATGTTACCTTAAAATGATGGATTGGAAAGTTAAAAACAGGATTATTCAACTAAAATGAGAATTTGCAATGACAGAAACATAATACGTGCTTTCCTGTTAAGGAAAAATCTGGGACTTAGATCAGCACAAGAACAGAAGGAGAAGAGGCAGTCTTCTAGCACAGATAAAACAAAATGGTGCCAGCAGCATGTCCTCAGACACAAACATGACTGAAGTAGATGACGACAGCTTGGTAGCCAGAACTGTGAAAGACATTACACACAATCTTACCCTAGTAATAGGGGAAAAAAAGTTTCAGGGTTTCTAATCCTCTCTAACAGAAAACTCTTATATGCAAAATTCAAGTAGAAACACGAAAATGATAATCAAGGAAATGCTATGCAGTTTAGAGTATCACACAAATACAGCAGGTATGTGAAGATACATTTCTGCTACTGCTAAAAGAGCTACAAAGGGCTTAAAGATTCACCAGAACATGGCAAAAGGGCTACAGAGAAAATACTTGCATCTGTGCATTCCTTTCAGCATTGAACTGCCTTTTCAGATTCTGTGTTGTCTTAGCTTCCAACTTCACAGTAAGTGGCAGAACGAGCAGGTTCAAAACTGCAAAGGCACATCATCCAATCAGCCATAAAGCTACCATGAACTGGATTCATAATCAGAGAGGCAGACAAAGCTATTCTAGCTGCTGAAATAAATAAACAAGACTCCACTTGCAAACAATTGCAAGAAACGTTGATATTTCTGCTTAACAAAACCAAGACACTTGGGCCTCTGCCCTAGAAAAGATCTTCGAGAGTATGGCACACAGATACAGCTCCAGTTCTGCAGCTGTTTTCAGAATTTTTTAACAGAGAAGAACATAAGATCTTTATGACACTAGTCAAAGGCTTACTCTGAAACTGCTTAAAGCACTGGCACAGATAGACATTTTCTAAACATATACTACTGGAGAGAAATGCTTGCACATCACCATATGGATTTGTAGGAGATATATATATATTTTGCTGTTGGCTTGTAAACTACAATAAATTAGAGCATGCTTAATCACCTTCAGTTACAGGTTCTGTATTGAAAGTAAGTTATAGGTTTGTCTTTAGCTGCAGAGAGGGATTAATTTTGCTTAAAATTCTGCCCAAAGCTTGTAAATGAAATCTGAAAATAATGTTTAGGGATGTGTTTGTTTGGTTTAGATTAATTCAATACTCAGTGATTAATTGTTCATAGATTATATATTTTCCCCTAGTAGAGAAGAATCTTCATATATAGCTACCCTTAAGGTTTCATCACTTTTTGATACAGTCAACATGATTACACTGAGTCTAAGCTTCGTTCTTGGCATATGGGAATGAAAATGCTCTTGTTCCTAAAGAAAAAAGAGAAAGCAAAAATGTCAGGGAGAGAGAGAGACAGGGTCCTACATTCCTTTCAAAAGAATTACGTTTTTAGAGAAGAATCACCCACTCTAAGTAGCAACCTCTTTCACTGTCAAACCTCTTTTATGTCCTAGCCTCAAGGAATAACTTTTTATTCAAAACACACAAATCCAAAACTTCTCTTAGCAAAGCAAACAGCTAGAAACCCAGGAGGCTTTCCTTTTGCACCTCCTTCTAACCAGAAAATGGGAGAGGAACTGGTAGGAGAAACACAAAGCAATATCCCTGCCTCTAAAAGGCTGCTGAATCATGTGATAGGCAGCCAGCTCTTCATTTTTATCTGTTTTGTCCTGTCACATTTGAATTCAGCAAGAACATCATATGGTACTAAGATCAATATTGCTGGTATATTTTCATCTCCCCAAAAGCAACATATTTTCCACAGTTTTTATATCAAATTTGACTGAATTATAGTTATTCCTGTAAATTATCATCTTTCTAATAGCAGCAGACCTGGCAATGGTGCTGCAGGAGCTGTGGGATATTATATACTATTTTACTCTGTTAGCTGAGGAAATCCATTTAGACTTTTATGCTGAGTAGTGCAATACTAACACAAGGAGACATTTAAACAGTACAAGAAAAAAACTTCAGTTTTCACTTTCACAGACATTAAACAGACTCTATTTTCTTCTAGGACTCACTGAGGATTCCGCTATAAATGTGCAAAAGCAGAACTAATACTATTCACTAAAGCTGTCCTGACACTTGACATTAGGAGACTCAGTTTTCAGTTACTGATAATTTTGCCAAACTTCATCTATTTAGCCTGAACATTTTGATGCTGAATGTCACTTGCAGGGTAATTTGTTTTCTTCCCGTATAGACAGACCGTTTAGCTGGTTGTAACAATAAAACTAGAGTAGGGAAAATACATTCTTTTGCTAACATAAAAAATAAGTTCTGGCAACTTCTGAAAAGCAACCGATGCAATTTTAATCAAACTTTCAGTGCTAGGCAATGACTACCATGCTACTGAAATTCACATCCTAAGTCCATCCACTTTCTAACTTCATCTTATCTGGGAAGCTTTCAGAAGACAGACCCCACAGGCTTCTCTCTGCTTAAAAGAAAACAATACAGCCTTGGCATACATTTAGAAAGCAGTCTCAAGAGAACTGGAGAAAAAAAGACCAAGAAAACTGGCCCTCACTGGGCTCCAAAGGAATAAGCTAAAATCCCCTCCTGGTAGTTTTAAAAGAGTATAGAGGCTCCAGAGTGAAAGTAAAGGAATGGTCTCGTAGTCAAAATGGCTCTAAACTGGAGTTGCTATAATTTTTGATGCATAAAAAAAACTTTGCATAAAACAGAAGTCAAACAGACTGGTCGTTCAAGTTGTTCCAGTGCATAAAAAATTACCTCTTTATTGCACTTTTCTACAGGAATATTTTCATTTATTTTTTATAGAATAAATTGATTTCTCATTGAAAGAAGCCTTCTCCGTTTTCTCCATATCTTAAGCAAAATAAAAAAAAAATGCTGCAGATATTCTTTATTCTTTCTTTATATTTTTATTCTACTTCCTTCACACTAAAATTCAAATCTAATCAAGTTCAAGTTGGGAAAGAGAGCAGAAAGCTCTTGTCAAAGGAAGGGAAGTCCCAGCTACCTGTCATGAGACAGGGCTGGAAGGTGCCAGTTTGAGCCAGGTGGAAGCTGGAACATCACTGGGAAATCACAAGATGGACAAGAAAGTTTGGTCTGCCCAGTTACTGACTGTGCAGAGCCAGTACCAGTGGGCTGGAGAAAGCCCCAGCTGAGAACAATCACCGCACCGCAGCAGAGCTGGGGTAAACTGGGGTGAGTGGGGTGGAGCTGAAGCAAAATCTCTGTAGGAAGACAGAACTTTCAGGTAAAGCACTCTGTTTCTTAATACATCAAAACAGGCTGTTTTCCCAGGCTAGCAAGATTCTCAGACATGCCTACAAAAAGGGAAGAACTACTACTAAAAAGGCCTTTAAGTATTTTAAACTCCTGGAGTCAGAATTTAAGGAGAGATTCTAGTGCAGCTAGAAGCCAATGTTTCATTAATACTCAAAAGGATCTTTGATGTCATATCACACCCACATAATGGCCGTTACACATGGCAGAAGGGTTAAATACACCTCTGTGAAACAAAGGGGGAAATTTCACTATTGTCACCTCTTGCCTGGTGCCGGATACACTTTATTCTGAAAATAGCATGCAGCTAACCAGCAGTACTTGCCAGCACAGCTGAATTAGTCAGAAAAGCTGCCAGGGAGGTGGGAAATCTCCAAGTCTCTTTGCTTGCTCCAGGGCTTGTTCCATTGTGGCACAATTACAAATACACAACTGTAAAATCTGCTGTGCTGCTGGTTCTGAAAACAATAGTTCAGGGTCTATTTTCTTTATGAATTTCACTCAGCACTCCAATTAATGCTGACAGGAACCGCACA
The DNA here is from genome assembly GCF_000690835.1 of Fulmarus glacialis. Classification (NCBI taxonomy): domain Eukaryota; kingdom Metazoa; phylum Chordata; class Aves; order Procellariiformes; family Procellariidae; genus Fulmarus; species Fulmarus glacialis. Next base: position 23,855 of record NW_009226925.1, on the reverse strand, counting down.
CATACTGAGAGAAGCACAGACCCATTTTGCTCCCAGGTAAAAGAATTTCATTCAGATGGCCCATTCTTAAATATAGAATAAGTTCTTCAAGCACATGAGTTTCAGACTTGCTATGGCTGTCTGATTCTTTGAAGTCACTGCTCTTCTTCGCTGTTTAGTGATAGTAATCAATTTATTATTGCATTATAGATTAATCTATAGATTAATAGATAGACAAAATGTAAATCTCTACCAGAATATTCATAGAAAGGATGGTAATTATAGCTGAGAAGCCTCTTATCTTGCCTGCGGTCCTGTCAGTTCTCACAAAGGTGGCAATGTCAGGCCAATCAGTAATTCACAGGAAGAAATTCAGAGATCAGGAATCAAGCAATGGAAAAAGGGATTCAGCAGATAAGAATCACAAGGTTTTATTTAAGCTGGCCCTCTGAAACCTTTAATCGCATATGCATAGTCTCTTTTTACATAAATTATTTTGCATATTCTTTACATAATTTTTGCTTAAAACGTAAAAAGAGGTTTTGCATTAAGATACGGTAGCTCCCAGATTTTTATTTAGCAAGGGGTCTTGAGGAACTGCTTAAGAGAGAGAAAGGGAGAGCGCACCAAAATAACTGCAATGACAAGAACATGCGCATGAAAGAATATGCTAATTAGATTATTAGACAATTCTAAGAAATTATGGTTACTGATCATGGGTATTCTCACTACCTCTGTCAAAAGTCTGGTATTGTAACATTACCAGCAGAAACCACTCATATATCCTGTTCTTCGCATTTCTGGAATTAAATCTTTTTTGATTCACCCTTAGGATTTTGCTCTCCAAGAAGTAGACCAGATTGACAATCCATTACACCTGGGCTCTAGTAGATCTTGAAGTCATGAGCACAGTTCCTGAAGCAAATGACACCTATAAAATACAAAGGTTGTATGAAGGCAAAATGCATCTGGAATGACCCAACAATTCTGGAGGCTACATATATTCCTTTCTTCTCTTCATAGGCCATCCGGAAGAAAAAGGTGAAATACCTGAGTTACTGCTACGGTCAGGCTGACTAGTCTAAGTGGACATGAGATCACACATGCTTTATTACACCTAAGCCCCCACTGCCTGATTCCAGATAACAAAAGCAAAGCTACAAAAATTAAAACCCCAGGCTGCCATAAGGCAATCCAAATCAGCCTCTACCATTGCGGCTAACAGTTTCTCTTTGAGAGGGTTTAACACCAGAACAAATACATATGTTGAGGAACTCATACCTTATGCCTATCAATAGCTAAATCGTTAGACTTCATTGGTTAGAGCAGTGGCTGGGTACCTGACTAAAAAGAATCTGGCTTCTTACGCTCCCTCCAGATTAGAGTGTCTTAGAGAGACTAGAAAATTCTAATATCACCTTTATACTTTGCCTTCATTACCACTGTATTAATTTGTAGATACATTCACTTGAATAATTTCATTGTTTCAGTCTTAGTTGAATCAGTTTATTTACCGCATTTTTTATCTTTGAGTAACTTAATTTATTCTTATTCTGTTTTCAATAAAAACTATTAAAAGCATGGAAAACATTACATTTCCTAGATTTTATGATGTGCTATGAACGTGTTGGCATAGGCAACCTCAGATAAGAAATCTCTAAGGCACTTAGCTTTGCTTGCAATTTAAAATTTATTTACATCTAAGGAACGTTATGACCTGAATGCAACACGAACAGGCTATGCCTTTGTAAAACAGACAATGTAGAACCATATGAGAAATAACGGAATGATGAAAATGGAGAAGAGACCAGTATAAAAAACTGTAAGTTGGTTTAAAAAAATGGCTAAAAACCTGTCAGTAGGCTGTTCTGAATGGGAAAATGCTTTGCATGAAGATGATCACTACTGGTGTTCCTCAGCTTTGCATTTGGGACCATTTTTATTTAGTATTTTAATTAATAGTGTTGGTACAAAAAGTAGGAGAGCACTCGCGGGAGTTCCCGATGACATAAGGAAGGCATAGTCAGCATATGCAGAGGCTAGGTTTTACACAGGAATTTTATTTGTGGATGATCTTGTTTAAGAGAATAATCAAAATAGATGAAAATTTAATAATACACAGCTACTAGTAATAAAATAAAAAAAGATTACTATAAGTCTTAGCCTTACCTGTGGCAAGTGACAGAGGAAAAAACCCTTCTCTTTATTAGTAAATCTAAAGCTGATCCCAAGTCACCTGTGTAACATGGTCATGAACATGGCAGTGCAATGTTAGTACTTGGAGAGAAAGGTCAAGAGGAGTTAGAGAAGTAACCATCAGGTAAGAAGAGGAGGTAGAGAAGTATCAATACCATTGGGTAAGTTACCTCCTTTAGAACTCTGGTAATGAGGTTTTTGTAAGTAATAATTTCCTGCACCAATACCGGTTTGAGGGACTACTATAAAAATATGAGGAATTGAAAGCCTATCTTTTGTAAGGAGAGTAGAAAGGTTGGCTTGTCTAAACAAAGACTAAGAAGAGAATTATTATTTGCTTTAAGTACTTTAGGAGAACAAATACTCAGACACTCCTCAATTGAGAAGGAAAGGAGAAAACAATGATCCAGGCTAAATAATATCTACATCATTAATCAATGGACAGAAACTGGTTGTAGTAAAGTGAAAGCTCAAATAAGATTCTGTTACAGTCTTCCAAGAGGAGTTTCAGGGACAACTTATGTTTCTGACACTAAGCCTAATCCATTTGCCAAAGGGATTTATACTGATATGATTGCTTATGATAGAAAGAGCTTGGACTCTTGACCCAGGAGGTCCTTCTTCTCTTTATTTCCTTGGAGATTTAACAGTGGATTTCCTCAGGGCTAGCACGGTATCAGCAGTTATGAGACAGAAGATAATGTGCTACTTCAAATCTGATGACATGTGGCTGGAATTTTAATTACACACTGCAATTTTAGAAGGCTCTTAAACTCCTCTCAAAAGTCAGGCTGCAGTTTTTATAATGGATGTGAGAGAGATTTGTCAGAAGTGAAATATTCCAAAATAACTGACTACTCAGAATTCTTTAATTTTTATCATAAGATCACTTTAATACCAGCTCGTTGGTAAGTTCAGTGAAGATTTTCTGGCATTTTGGTTTTCCCTTAAGCAATGGTTAGCAAGGTTACATTCTATCTCATTAAATTCGCTTACAGTTTTATCCAAATACAGTATTGGTCATGGTGTCCTCCAAAGATAAGACACTGAGCTGATAAACATCAATTCACCTTATAGGTGTTTGCATGTGAAGTAGGAATGAATATTTCGCTTGGCAAACCCTCTGGGGTTCTTCAGATAAAAGCTATATAAAATGCGATCTGTAATATGGTTAGTATATCTTGATATGGGGGGCAAAATGTAAGTTCTCTGCCACTTGCATTTTCCCCGGTGTATCAAGTCATCTTTCTGCGTTTTGGTATCAAGGGACTTACAAGGTTACAACTCCTCCATAGCTTGATTTGAAGTTGACTTTTCATGGTAACTGTAAGAAAAATAAATGATGTCCATCTTCTGAAATAAATACATTTATGAAAGAAAATTACACTTGTTAAACTCTAGTTGTCATAGGCGTCTGTACTCTGAGAAACTGCACAGAGTAAACAAACCATTTTGCTGTATAACACTCAGCAGGCTACATTAACGAACAAAAAAACCCTAAAGCCACTTCCTGTATCTGTAGCTTAGGAACTTCGCTGGTATTGTATATTCACATTCATTCAGATAATAAAACAATTTCCAGGGGAGATAAAGAGGTCAGATGATTACCAATGTCATTACAAAGATAAAAACACATTTATGTGTTTTTTGAAAAACATAATTTCAAATTGAGGTTTTGGAAAGAAAAAAAAACATGTAGTTTCCTACTAGGCATAGTTTACTTGTTCTAAGTTCAGAGCCTCCTAAGCATTAAAACAATAAAACTGCCTTTCTGTGTTTTTATTGAAACAGAGCAACAAACACACACAAAAAAATCTGAAACACGAACTCCATTCAAATCTCAAGTTATGGAAACATAATGAACAGGCATTTTTAGTCTGTTTTCCCATCAAAACAATGAACCATGAAAACAGATTTTCCTTGGAACAGTACTCCTATCTCTTGTCTTCTCCTTTTGTTCCACCCACAACCTGTTGGTTAATTTGAGAAGTCATTTAGATCCTGTAAATTCACAAAATAGGTAGTCAGAGGGGAAAACACTGATGTACACACCCTCTTGGCTACAGCAGAGCGAGTCCTGATAAACAGATAAACACCACATGGAAAAGAAAAATTATGTTTTGAACCTGCACCATATTAGATACTGTGGTCTCTCAAGTGAGAGTGAATGCATAGGAAGATAACATTTTTATTAATACCAGAACTACTTCTCTGATGTCTCAGTATAAATTAGTTTTTCAGTAAAATATCTTTTTTATATATATTCTTAGGTCATTGCAAAACCCCATATCCCATTGTGTAATATACAATGCAGCCACAATTTAATTCCTGCAGAAATAATTTACTGATTTTACTCTACCAACAGGAGAGATGCTAATAAAAGTACCCAGTGGACTGGACCCGGCTGAGAAGAGGTCTGTGGGGGATGTGGAGGGTCATCACACCTGCCTCCCACTTTGAACTTCACAGCTCACAGCTGGGATACAGCTTCCTGCACAATTCATGCAAAAAAAAGTCAGGCACCTAAAAGCAGGTTTCACAACAGATAATACATAGAGTGGTGCAAGACTTAAGGCAACCAACAGTGAAGACTGAAGAGTTTTTCTCAAATCACATCCGTCCGTGGTCTAACACACCCAGCTACAAACATGCATTTCAAACCTGAGAGATCTGGATTAAGGATATATCTGCACTGCACAGTGGCCCACAGTGTTAACAACTGAGCTAGTGCTGGAACTGCAAACAATTACCTATGTCAGTCAAGGGTTGCATGAACATTAATTAGCTTTGATGGTGGAAAAGTGGTTACGTATTTTATCTGATAAAGAAGGCACAAGATATCAACAGCCCTGGGAACTGAAACTTTGCATGAATGGCCTCCCTCCATAAAACTTTTTCTCCCTCTTATTCATTCTCTCCAGCCCCCTAGATCTTGATTTATTTTTTCCTAGCCACTGGCAAATTTCTAACCTCATGACAAGAGTACTTCCCTGGCAAATGAGTGACAAAAGTTTGAAGTCCAGGGAGCCCAGAAAAGACAAAGAATCTAGATCTACCACTGCCACGTGGGACACTCATCACCATTGCTCTCCCTTTCCACTTTGATACGTCTTCATGCTGATCTTAATGGTGTCTGTGCATGCATCCCACTAAGGTCAGATACCGCAGAGGCCACAAAGACAGCTGGGTTTATTAATCCCAAAGGGAGACGAATATGTACCAGGGCACTAGGCAATTATTTCAGATTCCATGGAGTTCTCTCAGGAAGTGAGAGGTCAACTTATAATTACAATACCCTTCTACTCTTATCCTTCTTTTGTAAGCAGTGGTTTCTCAGGAACGCTGGTAGGTGACTGTTTTTTATATGCATTTACACTCTGAACATGCCATGCAGGAAACCGGGGAATCAGTAAGAACTATATTCTAGAAGTTATACAGCTTGCTTTTCCCAACTTCCAAAAAGAAAACAGTAGTTTATAGAGAAAGCGTGTGCATATTAACTTTCTGAAATTAATATATAATATTGTGCTATATAATATTCTTGGATTAGAGCTCAAAGAATACTCAATGTCATCTTCTAAACAATGGTGGAATTTGGGTAGATTTCTTTCTCCAGATAATGCATGGGAGATTCAGGTTTGCTTTAAAAAAGAAATAGAAGTACAGATTCACACATGCAGAGTGTAAAAACACATAAACATATGCGACAAGAAGTGTCCAAAGAATCTGACTTAACAATTAAATGGAAGTTCTGGAGGAAGGAACGAAAGGTTTCTTTCCTTCTACCTGCCCCCAAGAAGCCCCTGAAGCCAATTCTGCCCTCACACATGTGCAACTTCACCTTCCTCAGTGCAGCAGTCCCAAGTTCAAGTTAAATCAACTCAGACAGAGGAAAGGGAAAAGCTGTTATTTCTAGTGATCAGGAATCTAGTGCCTTTTGAGTACATCTCAGCTACTTAACTGATGGAGCTCCAATTTCTCCCTGAGCATGCACATACTTTCAACACACTTTCCCACTAAATACAACTCTCAGTTTAATTTAGGCCTACAATAACCAAGTAACTTTCCTTTTAGTAGGGCCCTTAAAAGCAGTCCTTAAAAATCTCCAGATCACAAATTGATAACCACTCTGAGTCAGAAAATGTGATCTCTTCTCTATCTGTAGAGCCCACAGGCTTGAGACCTGGGGACTGAAAATGATGCCAAATTATTTCCTTCCTCCTCATAGAGCCCTTCCATTTACCCATTAATTTTAACAGCTAATAGTTGCTTTGATGCTGGACTAACTTCCACAGAACACTTAAACTGGCCACTATATTAATCCTTCACAGTGTGCTCGGAACAGAATGTTGAGTGCAAATAGTATCTATAAATTTAGTATCAAATAAAGGATTTTCTTACTTAAAACATTCTGTAAAAAACACAATAAACACAAACAAGATGGGTTCTTGTTCCACTCAGCCATTTTTCTGATGTCTCTTCTTATGCAGCTCTTCCAGTGGTTTTCACTGCAGTATACCCTATGTCAGGCTGCACTTTAAAAGAACTGTATTTGGTTCTAGCGCTCCTTCAAGTTAGGGGACCCCAGACTTCCAATCCCCACACTTCTTGTCTCAATTGTGTTTCCTTTTTTAAATCATCCCGCTGTCCTCCCTCGGTTGACTAAGAGTTGAGACCTATCAGTCTAGCTGTAAAGCTGTAGAGTTAGCTCTACATTCATACACCATTTTTCATATTTTTTGCCTTACAGTATGAGAGACAGGATATGTGGTACTTAATAGTTTTTTTTTTCTTGCCATATGGACTTTAGTTAACAACGCAGAATTTGGACCATAAAATGTATTAAAAAGTTTTCCCTCCCGTCTCTGATTTACAGGAATGGAACTTTCTGCCTATACGTAGAAGAAACACAGATAAACAAAGTTCAACCACACTTGAAATTTTTTTCTCTTTTTGTGCTACTTAACTGGAAGATAGCTTATACTATTTTCCAGGAAATACTTGGGAGAAACGACATTTCATCAGGAACCTCTATTTTAGATTTGTGAAATTGCAATGAAACCAACATGAATAAAGGAATTCTGAATGCCCCAAGTCCTTACTTTCCCTGGCATAAGTCAAAAAACCTCTTAAGGTTTCAAGAGAAAATTACACCAGAGGGGACCTCTTCAACCATAATCTTAATTTCTTATGGGAAAGAAAGGGTGAGCAGATACTAACATCACCAGCTGATTTCAATAGGTAGTAGAATCATTAACTTTTAAGTAAAAATGTTACCTGCTGAAGTTAAAAAAAAAAAAAAAAATCCAAAACCTGATTGTAAAAACTCCATGTAGTGCACAGTGGGCAGAATAAGGGCTGAAGATTTGTCACTGGACACACAACGGAACTCTAAGTTAAAGTGCAGTCTAACCGGGTTTTTAGTCCTTAGGATCCTGTTTTTGAGAGCCCTTCACAGCAGGGACAGGAAAACTGGCAGTTCTGCAGGATCTGAGTTCATCATAACCACACAACAGCAGCTGCAGGAAACGTCCCCATCTAAGGGTAATGTCCTCATTAAGCAAAGTTTCTGGAAAGGCTCATCAGCTAGTTGAGAATTGCGGCTGTGAGCAGCTCTAGCATATTTTCCAACAGTTTTCACTGAATATTGTCACTGCCACAAAGCTACCTTTCTGTGCTGAATCAGCGCTTCCAGAACAGACTTGTGTTTGGTATATAAACCCATCTGGCAAAGGTCCTGGTCAGAGGTGCTGCTTTTTGAATGAATACAAAAGGAATTTATGCAGGGAGGAAAGAAAAAAGAATACAGGTCAGAAAAATAAAGATGAGAAGGCAAGAAAGAAAATGCCATCTGAATCACAAAATGGAAGGTTAGGAACAGATTTCTAATCCTGGACTGCACATCAACCCTGCCCCCCCCCAAAGGCAAATCACTTAATTCTTCTAATTTCATTTTCCTCATTGGTGTACAACTTGCCTAATAGGAACTCTATAAACAACTTACTGCTCCTCAAAGTACTCTGAAGCTACAAAATGCTTATTAATAAAGATGAGACTGAAATATAACGAAGGAGGACAGAAAAGAGCAAAAGAAGAGAAACTTAGAAGAATAATTAGAATAATGTGGAAAAGATTTTCAGATGTTTGGAGCTATGGTGAAGGAATAAGAGAAAAGCCAAATAAAATAGATTCAGAAAAATGTAACAGCAAAATCCTTCCAGACAAAACTGTCTACAAGAAATGACCACAAAGAGGTTTGTAGGTAACCTACTTGTGACCTTTTGGTCTTTATTACTCATGATAAAGGTTTGTTCTTTTCAAGAACAGCAGATTAACAAGAAGGGATCACTATCAAGCTGAGTCTTCCAGATAATAATCTCTGCTAGCTCTAAATAATCACTGAGAGAGGAGCATAAAAGGAACCATAATAATTTCCTTTTAATGCTGTTGATGGGGAACATGCAGAAGGCTAACACAGAAAGGATACAGCTAGAATGCTGTATTTTCGTGACAATTTTTTTTTATCCTAAAATAAAACCAGTCAAATAAAAAAGTAATCTTATTTATTTCACCCTACAATGTTATCCACATACAGAATTATTCAAGATAAGGCAAAAAATTATTGGTTGTCTATCTAGCAAGTTAAATCAGATTAAAATACTGTATGAATTTTAAGCAGAACTGTTCCTACACACACTTATTTCAGGAGAGTTTAATTCACTTAGAGAGAATTAAGCTAAAAGAACAAGGCTTACTGAATTCTCAGCAATGGGGTCCCCAAATTAAGCTATGCTATTTTATGACTACTTCTCGAATTTGCTTAGGCTCTAGAAGTCACCTTCTTTGGCTGAACACTGAACACACAATGCTCACCTGCTGTGCCTGCTTATATGGCTGTTAACTCAGTTCCTGCCAAACCCAAATATACAGCAAGTATTCAAGTCCCCAAATTTAAATATGTGTACATATGTATGCATACATACATATAAACACAGTTTCCTGTATTTTTACTGAGAAAAATGCAACACAATCTAAAATCCACACTCTTAGAGATTCTTAGAGATATAAATTTAAATCATAAAACAAAAAGGAAAACTTAGCAAATATTTTACCTTACAACATCAGAAGAAGTTAAAAAGTAAGAGATGTTAAGAAGAACATGACTGCCCATGTTACACAAAGAAATACCTGAAATCTGTGAAAAATGACACAAAAATATACTGGCCATTACCCAAATCTGGCAACAGACATCATATCTCTCAGTCCAGCATAAAGATCTCCTGCATCATGTTTGCACAAATCCCATTAGCTGCCCCTCATGACTGCCTGGCTTTCCTGTTTTTTTTTTTTTTTTTTTTAATTAAAAGGAATAGTGTTCGTTTTAGAGAATTTAGGCAACTTGGGATGTCATCCTTCTATTGCTCACAACATAATTCTCATTCATCAGTGCAAGTTTTCTTTCCTGCAAGTATGAATACAGTCTACCAGACTGTAAAGCAACTCTCCATTTGATTCACTGGTTAAACAAGCTGAGAAAGAGGAACTGGCAATATCTTCCATTTCTAGGTGATGCTGTAAGATCACTCATTGGTGTTCGTAAACATGCAGATAAATCTTCCCTTTCTGACACAGGGGGAAAAGAGTGAACCGAGCAGTGAGGAACCTTCTAACTTCACATGTCTACAAGACAAACTCAGCAAATCTTGTTTGCTTGCTCAGACTTATTAAATATTATTTACAAGATTTGTGTGCTACCACTGCCTGTCCTATTATGTTTTATACTCAGCTGGTCATCACTGCATTGCCTGGAACACAGAACTCCAGTCTATTAGCAGGCCAGGGAAGAAAAGCCATTCTAATCAGATAAAACAACGAAGGCATGACAGACTCATATATTTCAAGTGTGGCATAAGCACTAACTTTAAAATATTACTTCCATCAGTAATTTTACCCCAAATCAAATAAAACCTAAAACCAAAATAAAATGAAAAACACAATAAATAAAATCACAAAAAAGTAATTTTGAGCTTGAATACAACTGTACTCTAAAATTATCCATGCATTATGTATGAACCAAAAGCAAGTGACTGACATAGGAATTTCTCCTTGCAAATAACAATGAATTGCTATCACAATCGCCACTGCTGACAATATGCCTATTGCTTCCCCTCAATGCTTACTGTCATTGTCATCATCTCCCCATCTCCCTCTACCTCTTACAAGTATGTTTCTAATCCATTAGCTGGGGAATACATGAATATATACTCTCTTCCCGGTAATGACAGTCTGCTGCTACACACACCACACACGATGACAGGATTTGCCGTGTTGGAAGTGGTGCATGCCTCCCTGCCAGAAACTGTTCTGCACAACTTTCCATAGATGATCGCTGAAATGTTTGCTGTGTTGTCAGGCTCTCAAGGTTGAATGCTGACTTTGTTTTTTTTCCTGATGCACACCATGGAAATGCATTACATATAAATATTATTCCCTGAACAAAAGTCACTATGGTACTTTATCCAAATAACCAGGTAGCCAGTCAGTTTAGGATTAATTCAAATCCCCCCTCTTTTTTTTTTCCTTCTAACTTCTGAAGATGGTACCTTGTCCTACTTTTGCAATCTCTTTCTTTTAAGATTGATTTATGGTAGCAATGTTCTTCCATCTGCATATCCATGAAAATTTGGGACCCAGCAGCAGAACATAAGCTTATTCTAAAAATAAGAAGGCTTTGCTAAAAAATGAAGTCATATAAGAACACCCATGGTGAGCTATGAGCGCATTACACAAAGCACAATAGGGACCCTGTGGAACACAGCAGCCCTAAAGTATTCTAGGCACATTTTTATCCTTAGTAAGTAGATAAAAGATGATTCTTAGTTTTTAAATCTCTAAAGGATGAAAAGAAATTCACCTTGGATTAGGGTAAATACTATGTACGAAAAGATATAGACAACACATTTCTCTATGGAAGTCATTTTTCTCATGAACTTATTCTGATTTTTCTGTGGGTTCCTGTTAAATTAATGATTCATGACTGCTTTAAACGTTTGCACTATTAACCTACTGGATCAGTAACAAGGAATTTAGAACTTCCTTTTGGGAAAGTAGAAAAAAAATGACCCACCAGCATCTACATGGAGGTTTTATGAGTTTTATATTTTGTTTTGGTTTTTTTTGGCGTGTCCTATGGGTAAAGCAAAAATAATTATCCAGACAAATTTTTAAACAATATACCAAATATCTAGGTACTGATAATAAAGCGAACATAAAAGTGCTAATCTAAAAGCTGTTAATACAACTTTTTTAATGGAACTGGACTGCAAACTCCATGTATAGGTTTGCCTATGAATAAGGGAAAAAGTTATTTAGAATATAAGTGCATCTCCTGCAGTGCAAAATGAACGTGACCTGAACCTACTACTCCTACAGCTGTCACCCCTCTACGAGGTAGTTTTAAATGCCATCGTAGAGAGCTTATGATACAGGTCCTGTATCACTGATGCCATGACTACAGATGCCAAGGTTGGATGTGGAGTTCAGACACTCAAGCTGTCAGGTCTGCTTCTTTCACAAGTACTAAATTCACATGGATTAAATTCATTTTTAATTTATTTTTAATACAGGAAAAATGTTCCTGGACTTTCACATTACCGGGAACTGATGAAACCCTTCAGAGGAATGTGTATCTGTTAGCACAGCATGGACAGGCCAATTATATAAAAAACTCCAGGAATAAACACCATTAAAAAGTTCCCTAATCTCAGAAAGTTCATCAGCATAGTTTTAAGTTCATGATTAGACATGGCAGAGGTTAAGTAAGCATCTACCATGAAAGCAATGCAGAGCCTGGAAGCAGGTTGGTTGGTTGGTTTGTTTTTAAATGTATTGTGTATGGTTACTAGCTAATGAAGAGTACAAAATTCAACTATTTGCAGAGAAGCTGCAGTACAAAGAGTTTGAGAACAGTGATGATTTTGGAAAAATTGTGTTGCCCAGTCTATTTTAATGCTAAGAAATGATGATTTTACCTTTTGCCATCTCCATGCAGAACTCTCACTGAACTTCCGAGAGAAGGCAAACGGCTGCAAGTATCATAGTTGTGATCCCACTGCACCTCTTTCCTCTTTTTTTTTTGTGAACCTGGACATATACATGCATCTTGGTTAAATCCACAGAGACAGAGG
>NW_009226925.1:0-11481 GCF_000690835.1 Fulmarus glacialis | reverse complement strand
GGAAAGAGGGAAGACAGTCTGCCTTGCTAAGCTTGCATACAGAATAATTTCTTCACCATAAGTCCAGACCAGTCACTGCTAGTATTTCCTCTAACTTAAAAAAAAAAAAAAAAACAAAAAACAGAAAAAAGAAAAAACGTTAAAAAAATACTCCTTAAAAAAAGAAAGAAAGAAAAAGACTGAGAATTGCTGCATCAACTCCAGTAGTTTGATTCCTCTGCAGCTAAAACAGAAAAGTTCTGTTAACCTTCTTTCCTACATACCTAGAACACAGTCTTTGATTTCTCATGCAAAAAGCTAGCTTATGATTATTGGAAAACTCTGATGAACTAGTAAGTCAAATACTTTTACAAATAAAAATTCTATGCAAGAAGGGGGATGCCTAGAGGGCCATCTTAGGCTCCTGCCATCAACAATAAATCACACTATTAAATTGCAATTACTAGACACTGATGTTCACTTGGCTCAAAATACATCTTTTGTAATTTAAGTGTCAGCCTAAACTGTATAGTGAAGGCATAATTTCAATCAAATGAAAGGGAGAAATGATCTGAATCAGTACTATGAATTCACTTATCTGTACCCCACTGTTCCAGGAGGGCCCAATCCATGCACCTCTGTTTCTACTTACTCTAAATGCTCTGGGTAGACTCAGATGATATTTCAGTTATTACTAAAGAACCTTATTCCTTTGGCAACAACTTATTTCTTCAGCTGTGCTGTTGTTACGTCATTACAGTTAGCATTTCCTCATCAACTTGGTCAGAAGAAGGACCAGCTGCAAGAAAAGAAGTGGGTATTCACATTAGTCTTGGCAACCCAACCGCAGATAAGCAGCTCAGTTGTTATCATCTGAGATGATCCCATTTGCAAATCTGTAGGATCATGGTCTTTGGATCCCTCCAGCTTCCTTCCTTCCTGTTTCTTTTTATTAATTCCAAATTATTCCTCCAAATTTTTCCTTTCAGTCATCTAAGAAAGCCAACCCTTTTGATCTGCTCTGCAAACCTTCTGTATGTGCTCATCCCTTCCCAGTCTTCTAGCCTCCAGGGAACAACAAACGGCGCGGTGAGGAAAATACTTCAGTACTGCCCCAAGAAGAAAGTGCAGATAGGACCTGAAAAGCCTTAATGCAGCAACAGGCTTCTTTGCAGCTCTGTGTAGGAACTGCAAAGTAAACATGGAATCAGAGAGCATTTCCCTTCTATCTCAAAACAGTAAGTGATAGCAGCTGCTTCTCTTTGCAAAAGCAGTGAATGAATTTCCACTTCTGATGGTCTTTGGGGTTGTCAGCCACACTCTTGCTCCCTGGAGAAGTAAGTGACACTATTCTGTTGCACAGAGAAATGGAGGATTGACCTTAGACTGTCTGCTTGGATATGAACCTTAACTTTACTTTAGTTTATAAACCATATTTTTTGCCTCCTGTACTGACCTAAATACTGCAATGTTTGGTTTACAAACATGTCAAGGGAAAACTGGTTTTGTCCTTGCCCTACATTTCCCTTTCTCTTCCCAGTTTAGCATCTCTAATATATTTCCTTTACCCATATTATAGAAACTACTTGCTCACACAGAATATTTTAGTCATTTGCTGGAATTCATAGGCTTGTGAGTGAGCTTCATATCCCACTGTTTAAATGGTCAGCACTGAATTAATTTATTTATATTAAATAAACAATTTGCCATTAAAATACATTTTAAATGCTACTGCTTTGATTAATGCTTGTAAGGCTCTTTTTTTAAAAAATAAAAATTCAGGCTGACAAGGAAAATTGTTGTTGCTACAGTTTATAATTTATAAAATAGAGAAAACCTCACCACTTCTGACATTCATTTTCATTCCACTGTCTTTTGTTCCATCAAACTATTCCCTCTGCACACCTGCTCTCTATCTCCATTTGTCTGATTAATTATCCGCACTTCTTCTCTACAGGCTTTGACAAGTTCCTCTTCCTTCTCCAGCTTCATCCCCATTTTTTGCCTTGTGTGGCTTAAATCTCCACCCTAGATACACTGGCCCCTCTCAAAATGAAACAACACAGAAACTACCAATAAACAGTCTTAAATAAAGTAACAATAAATAGCAGAACATCTTGGCTAAATACCAATTTTTGGAGAATTTATAAATTAAGCAGTTTTAAGAGTAGGAGCTGGCTGAGGGGTTTAGGTTTCCGTGCAGCGTATACTCCCATGGAGAAACAGCCATATTCAAAGAGGTCTTTATTACAGCATTATACATATTTTTTCCCTTAGATAACAGTTAGAAATTATTATCAAATCAGAATATACAAATACAAATGCTAAGCAGTATTTTCTGTATGTCAAAGTATCACATAAGTGTGTCTCCGTTTATTTTTTTCAACATCAGAGTTGCCTGGTAGTATATGCTATAATTAATTCTTCTCAGGATTTCCACGATTATTATTCCTCTCTTGTCCCGCTTTCAGTTTGTTGAACCTTGTCAAAAAATCCTGCTGTTAAGCTAAAACATACCTGTGCTTTATCACTCACATAGCTTTTAATATGGAAACTTTGTAGATTTTTTTATTAGTAAACAATTCAAAAGCAGATATATAATCTTCACAAAGATGGGTTTGAGTGTTCGTTGAGAGGTTATAGTAGAGAGGACCGAGATGGTCCGGCATTGAAAGTGCATCTGTGACATCTAGTTTTGTGTTCCGTTTCCTTCTCTGCCCAAAATTCATGTAACCTTTCCAAGTCTTTCAGTTCCAGATTCTCAAAGGTCAATAAGTCCTTGAGTATCTCTGAAATCAGAATAGTCTCACTATTCTACTTTCACCATTTCATAAGACTGGTAAGGGTTTGAGCACGATTATGGGATGGGCGTTGTAAAAAAAGCACAGAGAGTATGTTTGGCAGCATACAGAGGCAGAGATATAACAGGTATTACTCACCTATGTGAAGCACACTATTCGTCCTCTTTGTCAAAGAGGCAGAGAAGAGAAGGCAGGAAAATACGTAAAACTAATTTTGCACAGTCATTTACAAGCAATTGGACAGTCTTACATTCTCACCAGCAATCCTTTTCTTTCGTACATATCTAAACCAACCTGCACTTATTAGACACCCAGTTGATTCTTTTGCCCTGGGGGTTTTGGCGATCTTTACAACTGATCTATTCTTTACATTTAACAGTGTCTCAAATCACATATGTAGGTATGGCGAGATGTGGGTGTCCTGACAGAAAGATTTGGCCCCACATGTCCCACCTCCAGTTTGTTTTTTTTTTTTTTCCCCTCCCTTCCTCTCCAAGCATGTTATTACTGTCTATGAGTCATTTCATTAATCCAGAGAGAAGGCTAGAAAACAAGTGAATAAACACCCTGCTTCACAACCTTCTGTCTGCAGTGTTTACTTCTCTGCTAATGAATGAACAGCTAAAAAAGAGAATTAACCTAATTGGGGACATTCAAAGGGACGTTATCTCCTCTTGTCAATAGCTGCTGCCTGGGTCTGCCAGTGATTACACTACACAGTCAGAGGACGATCTCTGAACGTTCACTCCCAATGACAGTGTAAATACGATAGAAAGTCTAGGAAACCAGTGGAAAGGAACATACATGCAAGTCAAACCGAAGAGCACAGGAGTCTTTTACATGACCACACCTTTCCTATTAAAAAAATGATTAAAAAAAGGTGTGGAAACACAGAACAGCTGTGATGCCAGACACAGGACCCTGCCTCCAGCAGCAGCAGGTCAGATCTCTTATACCCACTGTGCTGGGACTCAGCACATGCTCCGAGTTCTGCAGTTCACTCTGTGTGCATGGATAGGGCTCTTAATTTATCACAAATACGGCAGGCGACTGTCTGAAATGTCCTACTCCCCCTTTTAGAGCTGTCAGAGTGATCCTATCTCTAGTGACATGAATAAAGATAGAGGATGAAAGACTAAATGAGAAACAAATTACTGTAGCCTCAGTTTTGCCCTCCAATGCAGGAATTACAGGAATTCAAGGTCTAACTTCTGCCATCATGGAAGCCTGGGTTTTACTTGCCCTTGCAGTCCTACAGCTGCAGAGACAGATACAGATGAACATTTCAGCCCAACTCCTTTAGGATTCACAGAATCAATTTTTTCTTGCCTCCCTCAAAAGCATATACAGAGTTAAACCTTAGGACTATTACTTTAAACACCGTAAGGTGTTTAGTAAGTCCCTTTCAACTTTCAAGGATAGGAATATTGCAGAGTTTCTTCATAAAACAAGTATTTAATGCCCACAGAAAGCATTCTAAATAACATTCAGATTATTATGAATTATTTTCAAAATAAGGTATGATGCTAAGTCTGCTTGTGCACTTTATATACTCTTTACCCTCTGTTGTTACATATGCTCAGATTTTGGAATTTAGTCTAACATTTTTATTTCTGCACTTCACTGCATAGTTGAACACACTCTTCTCTGATCTGCTTTCAAAGAGAATCTATTAATTTCTATATCAAGGAGGGCAGATGTTCAACCCCTGAGCTAAACATACAGTCCAACAGAACATGAAATTCAACATTTGGCCATTCCCTGATGATTTCTTTCTCTGCTCCCATTGTATAATGGGACAGCAGCTTCTACACGTCCCCATCACGCGAGTAGTGTATTTCCACTTTTGCTAACAACTGGTTGCATATGAGGTTTTGTCCCTGCCAATTGTCACACAGAGGTGTCACACAGAGGAGCCTGCCTAAAATATGTTCAAACACTTGTTGTACAAAACTGCTGTGTACTTCCCTGTGTCCTTCTAGATGAGAGTATGTTGCCCATGCTGTCTGGGCTGGACAGAAAAACTGGATGTCACTGGTCTATGACATTGCCACAACACATTGACTTGTGTCACCTGGACTTCTCAGGACTTACAAAGACGAGCAGACGGCCTCCACACCTGCTGAGCCCCGACAACAAACATGCCGACATCTTTGTGGCGGGCAGCATTTCAGATCAAGAGTTAGTATTTTACTAGCCTCCTTGATAGCTTGTGACACACAAATCAACACAAAGTTAGCATTCAGCAACTAAAATAGCCTCTCCCTAACTCTCTGTAAGATTTTTTCAACAGAACATAATTTTCTTCTCATAAATCCAGTTGTATCAGGAAAAACAGAAAAAAATCCCAAGAGTATGAGTTAAAAGTGGTCAGCCAAGTGCTAACCACCACTCCATCATAGACAGTCCATTTTCCCTCTCATCTGCCACATAGTGCAGTAGACCATATGTGGGGAGGGCTGCTAGTAACCCTGGCTGGAGGACTGTGTTCTTGCATCCAGATGCTGCAAGTACGAGAGGTCCAGCCCTCAGGGCAGACATTCTGCTCACTCCTGCTCACCATTCATATTACAGGACAGGTTCTCATTCTGTGCTAATTCCTTCTCTCCTCTGATGCACGCTTACTAGGTCAGGGTCCACTCTCAGGTAGAGGATGATAGGACATAATCTGCCAGGCAGCTTCCCACAAAAATAAAGTTTCTTATAGAGCTGAGGTACAGCTACTGAGCAATACCTACAGACAACTAACTCTATGGCCTTTTAGCTGTCCTGCCATGCCTCATCTGCATGTGTAGAATAACACAGGCAATTCCAGCTAGAGCTCTTCCTCACTGCTTCTCTCCTCCTCTTCTTTGGACTAAGCAATGTCCAGTGGCAGATGGGAAAGGCATGACAGAGACATGAAACCACACGACATTTACTGGCAGTGAGAACCTTACTTTAATGATGCTGCGGGAAGAGAAAAAGTGAACTTGACAACAAAAACTCAGACTAAATTTTTTGAGGCTTCGTGCCAGAGTATATCTCTCTACATATGTAAATATGTATTTGATTTGTACTTCTCAATTGAAAGCATTTGGGCCACAATACTTGAAATATTTTCATGTGTACTTAACTTTAGGATCTGTAACTTCAAAGATGTAAGCACACAAAGTCACTCTTGATACGGAAATCATCATCATACAAACAAAAGACTAGTGTATCTTTTTTTTTAAAAAAAAAAAAAAATCACTTCGGTAGAATGCTATTTCTGATTAATAGAAATTTGAATTAAATTTCTCCTTTCACATATGCAGTAGTTAATTCTAATCAAGCAAGCTCAAGGTTTTCAGCTGCCTGGATAGGACTAATTAGAGTCTTCCACATTATTACTTCAACATATGCAATCATACATAGCATACAAATAGCAACTTTATTTTTAACAAATACGAACTTTCTTTTTAAATTTTCACTGGAAATAATTTTCTGAAGTTGGGAGCAAAATCTGCTCCAAAGGGAAATACACAATCTCAGGAATCCTACAAAGAAAAGCTTCAGGCTTAAAAGAAATGCTTTAAAATTAATTTGCTTAGTACAGAACACCACCACCATTTAGGTTTCATATAGAAATGAAGCAACTCTTTATATTAGACCAAAGTTATGGGAAGAAGGTTTGATGCATGTGTGTGCGTGTGAATGACTGTAGATATGCTATGAAAGCAAACAATATTAACAAACTAAAGTAGTTGCTTATTATTACTGAGTTCCTGTTAGCCAGGCATATAATTGTTGTAACGTGAAATGACAGAAGCTTCAAGTGATAGCACCAGCTGCCTTATGACACAGAGTCATGTACTTCTGGAGCTAATGATTGCTTACTAGATAGTTGTTCCACGATCCTCAAGGAACATCTTAGAAACTGACTTTGTGCAGGAACGACAAATTAATCGAGAAAACATTTGATAGCTCTACCGAGTGCCAGCCAAGGTTTGAGCTGGATGCAGAGAATCTGTTATGAAACAAGGAGGCAGACCTAGCTGAGTCATTTTAATTCAGGAAATTCAATTCCTCCCTACTCCTCAGATTTTAAATATCCTATAGCACAAAGCTTCAATAGGAAATTTTTTTTTTAAGTTTAGAGAAGAAACTGAAATACTGCAGTCAAGTCTCTCTAAAGGAAGTACTCGTGACTTCCAAAAAGTGTAAAATACATCAATCTAACAAAATTAAGAAGGAGAAGAAAATCAAAGGATTAAAAGGAACTAGTCCACCTCATTTTACTCTTTCTAGTTAAGTGAAGTATTCTACACAAAGACTTAAAAGCCAGGAGAAGGAAAGAAAAGTATTTCTGTTTTAAGTGGCTACTTCTCAGTGAGATAATGTACAACCAGCACCAAGAGATTTTGGAATAACAGTTCTATGACCCAGGACACTAGCATGGTGCTTTACAGAGCTGATTGGAAAAAACCTTAACTTCCATGGGAAATGGGATTTTAAAGTAACAATTTCCTCAGAAATTTAAACATGTTTATTCTGAATAAAGCTGAGAAACAGCAAAGGTTAAAACATCCTGTGCAGAAGTTGAAAGGGCTGATGGCTCTACTTACACTCCCCCATTCACCAAGGCACCTTGGGTATATGAGAAATGATGATGGAGAAAGTGCATCAACCTCTGGGAAAAGTCTCAGTGAGGCAAGCATAGCAGAGCTGCTCGCCATGCCATCATGCAGGGAACTTTTATGGCTCTGAAGGGAGACCAGCATCCTTTTGGGTTATCTCTAAAGGAGGCACTCATAAATATTGGAGAATATACCCACAGCCCATTCTCAAACAGTAAGAAAAAGTATTAAGTTCTAGTTGGGTTCATTTCTTTGTGGAGGTTTTCTATTACCCTCAGAGGGATATCTTTGCTACTATTACCCATTGATTGGAACTTTCCTCCTTAGCATTTTACATACAATGTAGTTTTTTGTTTCCTGCCAGATAGTAGGATTCCCTGAAAATCTTCCAATACTTTACACCACTAAAAGAAGTTAAGAAATAAGAGAAGAGGTGGTACAACTGAAATTGAGCCAAAAAAGAAAAAACTCTGTGCCATGGAAGGTGAGCTTTGAGACAACCAATTAGATTTTTACTCAAGACAAGTGTCAAACACACAGTGATGAACTGCAAGATAGAAATGCAAAATCTCTGAAAGCAAAAAAGAAAGTTAACTTCACCTTGACAAGGTTTCTGTAAGCAGAAAGGGAGGTCACTCAAACAACTTTGGGAGAGCAGAACTTAATCTGCAAAGTGTATTTGTTCAGTTATTAGTTGCTCTAAAAAAAGGGCCATTCATTTGGTATACTAACAGCATTTACTCAAAAGTCTCACTTATAAACATCAAGCTGAGCCTTGCTTTAGACTACCTCAGAAAAAAAAATGGAGTCTGTATTGTATATCTATCTTTAGGGAAACATAATTATTTCTGAATTCAGGAACTGCTCTGGGTTGGAGCAGCACCTAATATCCTAACCAGAATTTCTTTGATCATTACTCAAGTGGTAGCATTTTTATTTTAAAAAACTTTAGTCCTCCTCCCCCACCAGTATTTCTCTTCTAACACATTCCATTCTAATTTTAGTCTTTTGAGAAGTTTCTTTTCCAGATCAACCCACTCTTTTTCACATTTAAATAATTTTCAGTTTTTTTAAAGAGCTCAGCTTTAGCAGGTGTTTCTGTAGCTAAGCAATAAGAAATCGCTTGAGAACATCTTCCATGTTTCCCAAATGGATTAGCCTGGAAATTTTAGGAGACAATATTAGGCAAAATAACCTTACCATTTAATTTCAAAACTCGAATAAAACTCCTAAGACAAAAAAAAGTCAAAAAGACACACCCTCCAAAAAGAAGCACTTATGCTCACTGTTAACAAATAAAGAAGGTGCAATAAGAAACAGTTGTTACACTAGCAATACCAGTAATTAACTTGAATGCAGTAAAATTCAACAGAAATAAATTTAGAAGCTTAACATAGAAGAAAACGATGCAACTCCTCCTTTTTTGAATTATTCAGCTTCACTGCAGCCCCAGGAGCAAGAGTGCTGAATGGTTTGCAACCATGGACCAAATAAGTAGATTTCAGTGGCTAACAGTGGAAAAAACCCAGCATTCTGTCAAAGCAGCAGAGATTTTAACTAGTAATTTGGGCCTGCAGCCCCACACAGCTAAAACATGTTTATTATCAGATCTGGAAGCTGAACT
Organism: Fulmarus glacialis; assembly: GCF_000690835.1. NCBI lineage: Eukaryota > Metazoa > Chordata > Aves > Procellariiformes > Procellariidae > Fulmarus > Fulmarus glacialis. Next base: position 2,479 of record NW_009226925.1, on the reverse strand, counting down.
GAAGCAAGGTCAAGATACCTGTATACTATCTTCAAGTAGTACCCCTCCTCAGACAAAAGATAGCCTGGCCCTTCATGTCACCTCCAGCTATTTGAAAGTGGCATTTTTTCTCTTTTGGCTCCTGGAAGCTAAAAACACTGCAGTACATTTCAGCAGTTGCTTCTTTTTCCAGTCTCAAGCAGTATGAGGAAACCCACTGACAATGATGCCTCTGTGCCTTTATGCAGTTAGAACAGACCTACGAGATCTTGGCACCTGGTAGCTTCACGAGGCAGGAAATTTTGAAATAAAGTTAATGGTAGGCATCATTTACAGATTTACCAATACAACTGTTCATCTCCAGTCACAGGGTTATCTTCCGCATTTCCCTAGAGTACAGGAACATCCTCCTCCTCCAGTGGTAAAAAAGACTAATAAAAAGTTGAATCTATCCTGCTATGTCTGTACAGAGCTAGCACCTGCAGTAAAAAAAAAAGTTGGAGTAGAATACAACAGCAGACATTTCTTATCTTATTCTTCAACATGACATATCATGCCCCATTTCTACTCCCTTTGCCCCATTAAATTCTTCTAACCACACAGACTGGAAAAAAAAAAAAAAATCCTATTTTAAAGCTGTACTTTATACTCAAAAAGCATTTTCTTACCTGATGCAAAGATTTCAGGGAAACAATTCTTCAGCAAATGCTATTACCTAGGATTGCTCTAACCTCAATTTTCCAGATGTGAGATGCATTTAAGTATGTACCTGAAGTAAACGTGCTTGTTAGCTTGCAAGGATTTTTAACAGGTTTTTTTTTTTCATTTGAGGTTTCAACTATGTGTTCTCTGTCTTCCAAATTTGCTTCCTTGTCTTCATCTTGTTTAGGCTCTCTAAAAGAGAATTAACTATGTTCATTCTCAGCTATGCCAGCTCCACTACTGAGAACAGCCAGGTGAAGAAGGGAAACACTGGAACCAAGGAAGAAGAGAATTCTAGTATTTCCACAAAACCTGTACTGGTGGAAGAAAGGAGCTCTCCCACATGTAAATTCATTCCCTGCTTGCCTTCACTCCCTTTGTCCCTGTGGTTTGTTAGTGAGTGTGAAAGGGCACTGGTGAATGAGCTGGGGTATGTGGGTGCATCCTCAAGGACAAGTTTTCCTCCCATTAAGTACAGCTGAGCTGGCTCCCATGGCTGTCTTCATCCTTAGGCTAAGCATGCAAATATATCAAAGCAACTGGACATAGATTAACATCTCTTCCCTTCCTTTAACACACGTTTAAAACAGTACATGTACTTATGATTACGTGCAAGTAATTAAAAGCTTCAGTTCTCTCCTCCTCACTAAATCTTCCTTTTCAAAAAAGCGCCTTTGTCTAAACATGGGCCAAATAAAGTCTGAATTGAAAAGAGGACGGGGAAATTAGATCAAACTGAGTATGTAGCATTCTCATTATCCCTCATGTCAGACAAGTCAGAAGCAGTTACATAATTGGGCCTCTAGACTCTAGGCAGTGAAGTGTTAAGAGAGAAAAGCAATCCCAGGACTGCATGCTGGGTTTTGACAAATAGGAAAACACAGAAGTAGGCCAAGAGCTTACCACTGATGTTAGTTTTTAATTGTACCATGTCAAAAAAAGGTTCATCATATGGCACATGGTCAAAGAGGTAAAGAAGTGCATAGTGCAAGAAATGGAAAAGTGAGGAAGGGAATTTTACCTGTGCTTGTGTACACACTTGTGTGTGAATTGGAGGAAGTGCACTTGCCAGTGAGTGAGCAAGAACGAGTGTGTATGAGGAGTACAGTGCAGGGAAATACAAGGGGAGGCAGCGGCCCATAAGCAATTGCTATGAAAAGGAATGGGGGTGGGGAATTGCGCACAGCCCTTTTTTAGCTTCTGCTGTAAAAAATAAATAGACCTTTTAATCTGTGTTCTCCTTGAAGCCTTCTCTATTGACCATTCATTTCTTCTTTCCCTTCCCAGCTCTTTACCTCCTCTATATGGCTGATGAATATGCAAATGCATAATCAGTTCTATAATAGCCTATCCTTTCTAAAAACAGGCTATAAATTTGGATCCTAAGCAGCAGGTTCTAAAGAGACTATTATACTGTATGGCTGGGGGAAGAGGCAAGACCCAAATATCACCACTAGCACACCAGAGTTTCTTTATAATGTGTGTGAATGCAGCTAGAAAGCGGGCCCTTCATATAACAGAGCTAGCAGCCAGAAAGGAAAGATCTTCGGCAAAACGTACACGAGTCTCACCACAGGCTCCTGCGGGGCACAGCGCGCATGCTAGCAACAGGCAGTGCTCCCTGCAGGCTTTGGCAAGAACGCTAACGTGACACAGACCCCGAGACCCCGTAGGTTTTAGTTCTAATTGACGCCAGCTACCGGCATTGTGGGAGCTCTCGGGAAAGGCCAGTGACCTCGAGGCCGAGGGAGATGCCCAGGCGGCCAGGCCGGGCCCGGCCCAGGCCCCGGGCAGCCCG
>NW_009226924.1:522-3775 GCF_000690835.1 Fulmarus glacialis | reverse complement strand
GGTCCCGCTCCCCGCGGCCGGCGGCACCGCGCGTCAGCCCCCGGCACGCTGCAGCATCCTCCCACCTGTGGGGGGGAGAGGGGAGAAAGTCACCCGCGGGACAGGGCACCCAGAGGTACCACGAGATCCCCGTCTCAGTGGGGGACACTCGATTTAATTTGACCCATCCAACTGCATCCCCGTGGGACCGGCCCATCCCCGCAGCGGGGCCGGCACGCTGGAGCATGGATGTGCCGTGCCAGGTGCTGTACAAACAAAATGCAAGGTAAGAAAAAATGGCATTACTTCCACCGCAGAGGGCTCCCCAGATTTAACATTTCCAGGTTTGACATGTATTTATAAACACAGTAAAATCTCTCTTTAAAATAAAAAATGGAGTCAGCTCAGAGAGTTTCAGAGCAGGGGGCTAAAATACTCTGCAGCACGGCAAATCGACCCTTGGGAAAAGCCACCAAATCCAAGATTAACATTCACTTTAAAACCATAAACAGATTATACAGCTACTGCTTCTCATTTGGAAAGGCAGGGCCAAATTCAGTTCTGGATTAACTCCACTCTTGAAACAGAATTACCTCAGGAATACTTTTGATCCATAATATCATTTTCAAAGGCTTTTTCCTAAGCGGCAGGCAGAGAGTTCAAGATAACTGTCCCTAAAATGGTATTTAATTCAGAAGAACGTGCCAAGCACATTTCTTAGCAAAACAGGGTATAATCAGATTCAAAGCCATTAAGCGGAGCAGTCACCTCTGAAGGTCACCCGGGCTCTCCCCTGCCCACAGCGAGGCCGTGCACGACAGCCACGTCCCCAGCACTTGCCCGGCCTCAGCCGCCGCGCCACCACCCCCGCCCCCAGCCTTTGCCGGGCCCCGCCCGCCGCGCCGGCTCGCAGCCCTGAGCTGCTCCAAGGGGCTTCCAGAGGCTGCCGAGAGTGAAACCCGCTTGCAAAACCTGGGAAACTTGGCACGAACTCTGGGAGAAGGTTTATTCTGGCAATGCTGGTTAACCCCCGTTTTTGTCCCCAGGGACAGCCCTGCTCAGCACCCAGAGGAATCGCTGACACTCCGGAGGACAGAGGGTGATTCCTGCTCCGCGGGCAGACTCCGCTCTCCCTCCCTGGCTTTTTTGTAATCCTGGATGCATTTGCATTCAGATGCACCGAGCGTGCCACTGAGCCCCGCGAGCGAGCCTCAATGGCAGCCCCGTGCAAACATCGGCACCGGCGCCTGGTCAGACCCTGCACGGGGGCTCAGGGCAGCAGCCCCCGGGCTGAACATGGTGCCATGGGGCCCTCCAGCCGATGGTCCCAAGGGACACGGCGTGCCCGTGCTGCAAACAGACCTCTCCGTGCGGGAAAGGCAGCTGGAGACCCCCAGGCACGCACTGACGGCCCCACAGGGATCCCACCTTCCCCGCGGCATTCGCTCGCCCCACGGGACAGGACCCACGGAAAAGCGTCAGGAGGTTCACTGCCAGGCTCGAGGGGCCATTTCCAAACAGCACCGGGAGCCCCCAGCTCGCTCCCCACTCTCTAACAAAATGCATTTAACAGATCACTCAGCCAAGAAACATCTCCATCCCCACTCTCTGTCCCCAGGATCTGCTCCTGCTTGCCAGGAGCCAGGCACGGAGCAGCGTTGTATGAGCGGAGCAGGAACAATTCTGACAGCCCTGCCCGGCTCTATTCACCGAGGACAAATAAATCTGCTGGAGTCAATTAATAAAATACTGCTTCTTGGTTCCTCCTCTGCTATCATGACTCATTCATAGCAAAAAGCCGGCATTGTTCGCACCTCTGGTATTATACTTTAATTGCAATATTGCATGGCTGGTTTAGTCACATATTAAATAGAGTTATAACACATTCACAGGGTACAAACGTTCCTTTCCATATTAGGCTACTCCAAGAGGATGGGGAAAGAGCCTGGACATCAAGGGGGAAACAGGTCAGAGAGGATACACTGCAAACACACACATTATCCAAATATGAAGATGAGAGCTTCTGCAAAGAACCATTAGCTCAGCAATGCCCTGCTAGCCCATAAACCTCAAATAGTAAAATCAGCCCCCAAAATCAGGAAACGGGCTCGGAAATTCCCAGATCTATTTAAAAATCCTAAGATCTATAAAGTAATAAGAAGAGCCTGTGGTTGGGGGTCTTTGTCTCCCAGCGTTTGACCTTTGAGTGTATATTTAAGGCCTCCTCTGTAACCATGAAGACTGGGAAATCCCATTTACCGGCGCCAAAGCCCCCAGCCCGCCAGGCGCTGGCAATCCCCCTGCAGCCCCTCTGCCCCGCCGGGGAGGGACCGGCCCCTCCTGATGCGAACGCCTCTGTTCTGGGGAAGGCGTTAGTCAACGCGACACGAGAGTCTGGGACAACTCATTGAAATCGCAGCCCACGCTGGATAGCGTGACTGAGCGCAGCAACGTGCCGAGTAACTGAAAGCTTCTGGTCAGAAGATGAACTAAATTAGGGATGGGGACAAGATATTTATACGCCAAAAAGGCTCTGCTGCACATCTGGCTTCAAACAACCCTGAGGGATGGCGGATTCCCAGCCCCTGAAATACGGCTGGGGGCTGGGGGGGGTGCACGAGTTTTGAGGCTGCCGCAAAGGGCGCGTTCGGCAAAACCGAGGTGCAGCCGGTGCCCTTGGCAGAGACCAGGGCCACTCCGCGTGCCCCTCGGGCAAACACCACTGCGGGCAGAGCTGACGGCGGTGAAGCACTGCAAATGCAGGCTTTTAAACCCATTTTTTGAAGTCCTGCTGCTAATCCAGAGCAATGCAAACCACTACATTGGCATGAGTTAAAATCCAGAGAAAAGCAAGTCACGACATTGGCAGGAGTTAATTTAAAAGATAAACTAGTAGTTGTATCTGCAGGATCCTCCCCAATTCCTGCTTGTCCACATCGGCACCTTCAGGTGAGCAGTGGGGAGGGCAGTGGGACCCCCAGCTGCCAGCGTGGGGCAGGGGCTGGGCACGTTTCTGGTCCTTATTTCTGTGATGTCAGTGAGAGGCTGGGAAGACGCCAGGAAAAGCAAAATCCTTCGGATTTCCCAAAAAGGAAAGAAGAAAGCGGGTGTCCGACTGCCAGCTCAGGCATGAGCAAGGGCTCGCTCGGGGCACGGTGGGGTGTGGGCTGGGCTTCTCTTTGCCTCGTGCCCCCCGTTTGCAGAATCAGGCTGTGATGACTCGTTTAGCTGTTGCCTGATCAACTTTCTTCCTGCCTTAAAATAGTTCTTGCTC
>NW_009226924.1:0-265 GCF_000690835.1 Fulmarus glacialis | reverse complement strand
TTCATCCAAACCCGGGCATAGGCGTAATCCTTTGCCCTTCTGTTGCGCCCATGACAGGAGGAGCTTGAAGGCTCTGCCAGCTCGGGGTGCACATGTCCCCGGGTCACAAGGAGCAGCGGGGCGGCAGCAGAGACCCTGGTGGGGCCGGCACTGCCCCTGCGCCTCCCACCAGCCCCGGCAGCCCGGGGTAAAACCTCCCGTCCCGGCAGGGTTGGCAGCTGCACGGGCAGTGCCTGGTCCTGGCTCACCCCAGGGACACGGCGGG
>NW_009226923.1:0-3145 GCF_000690835.1 Fulmarus glacialis | reverse complement strand
ATGATTCTATGATTCTATGATTTTATAAGAAAAAGAAGAACTTGGAAGTACTAAAACTGTTTAAGAAAGTGATTACTGAAGAGCTTCCTCGTTTTTATAGAACAGATTTAGCTGTTCTTCTGCATCTTTCTAAGAAAACAGAAAAATTCAGTTCAACTCAATACTTCAAAATTTTCATGCTATCAAATGACTAGTATGAACACAAGTAAAGATTAATAAGGAGCACAGTTCAAAGCACTCCAGAGAAGATACATCCATTTTAGTAGAATGGACTCCATTTTCTTCCCAGTTACACTGAATGGAAAGGAGTGGTTTGGTTTTGGTTTTACTAAAAAGAGATATAAAAACCAAAATTTCCAATAAATTAGATATAATTGATACAAGTTAAGAAGTTTCCTTTCTGAATAGATTAGTTCATGATGTTCATGACGTATTTTCTTATAACGTCCTATGAAGTATCCATTAGTCCTGGTGAAAACCTCAGGAAGCAAATTGTGATTTCCTCTAGCTATCCAGTATATTTGGCTCCAACTTGTCATCCCCAGAACCTGGTAAAAGAATACTTGGGACATACTTGCATACCCCAGCAAGCTCAAGCATTTTGTATTTCACAGGCTAGTATATAGAAAGCAAGATGACTGGCAATCATGGAAAAGTGTTTGAACCTCTTAATCCAGACTGGTTTTACCTGGAAAGAGATCTTTGAATGGGTCATATATTTCTACGCCAGTCTGGCACATTTAAAAATAAATTAGGTACTTTACAATATATTTTCAAAATTCTTTCTCTTAAACACCTCCATAATTCATGTTCAAACATCCCTGGCCACATTTGCAAAACTGAGTAAACTCAGATGTCACTGTACAATTGTGTATGCTTAATTCCAAATGCATTCTTACATGAAACCCATTCTCCCTGCCCTTCACTATGAATTGATTTGTTGGGAAGTAGAACAAATTATCATTCCCATATAAGGTGCTAAATAGCTCAAGTTCACAGAAGTTTAGAGATACAAAAACTTTAAGCAGCATTTTCATATAGCACATTGTCTTGCATCATCCACTAACATAAGAAGAGACAAAAAATATGTGCTCAAAGTGCTTTCATGACATCACTAATATCATGAGTTTATTGTGTCCAATGAAAGATAAGGAGATCATTAACGACAAAACAATACTGGCTGCTAGTTGGAAAACAATATCTAATAAAACCTTAGAATGAACTTACAAAGTAAGGGACAATTATTACATCAGTACATTGATTAAAAAGATAAAGGTAAAAGTTATAGATTGAATAGATCAACAGAATAAGATATAAGGTACACATACATAAGCCAGTAGGTTGTTTGGTAAATGTTTATATATGTAGCAAATAGGAGGAAGGATGAAGACACTGATTTGAAAATATTCCTAAGTATACACTACACTCAAGACCGAGTCAGCTCATATAACCTTATTTGCTCAGTGGGGATTTTACTTTGAGGTGCAGTGAAATTCTCTCCCTGGGAAAGCTCTCCTATGCACTTCTGAAAGTGTTTCCTCTCAGTATTTGGAAAGTAAGGTATTCAGCTGTACTTAGCAGAGTTATTTGGGAAAGGCAGACAGCTAGCAGATTAAAAAAAAAAAAAAAATCCCTGAAATAACCTGTCTCATTTTTTAATTAAAGTGTTATAAAACAGATATTGCCAATTTTGCTGCTAAAGCACAGTTTAGATGGAAACGATAACATATAGGAATGGGGACAGCTTTTGTTTTACTATGACTGGAAACATTCTTGACTGTGAAGTAATGTTGATGGATACAGAGAGAGATAGCTGTGTCTATCTCTGTATGTCAAACATACAGATGCTCTGAGAGAGGGTTAACTTCCAGAAATTTTTTGCAGCTTTAGGTTTGTGATGATTATACACAACTGACAGAGCCACAAAATGGCAGCCAACCCAGCCTTATGAGGTGCAGTAAAAGTTTTACCCCTACATTTGTCTGCTTCAAATCTTTTGTTTCTTTTACATCACAGTGTTCAATAAAATGTTTCAATCCTCCAATTTAAAAAAAAAAAAAAAGAAAAATCAAAGTAAATTAAACTTTGCTATTAGGCACTGCCATGGTAGAAATTCCACTAGACACATGTGTCAGCTTGCTTATGAGTCTCTAGGGCCAGTTCTTGAGAACTTGCAACTTTAAACATTTAAATCCATAGGAACACAAACTCTTAATTGTTCAAATAGCAGTTGATAATTTAAGTGAAGAAAGATGAGACATGAAAAAAAGATCACAGTAGGAACCCAATAAAGCATAATGAAGATGTACATTCCTCTGCTGGACCGATTACTCTCTTTATAGTATGTGATGCAATGGACAGACATGAGAGCCTACTGTTAGAGTGATGTGGCAGAATTATTAATGAGGGATATGTCAGTTTTATCCTTACCACAGCACATTATTTAGGTTAGTTCAGATACTCTGACCTAACAAGGGCCAAGCTGACCTCTTTAGTGACATAAATTAACACATCTTTGTATAACAAACAGAGTACGACAGACTGTTTCAAAATCATTCACTTATGGACTTAAATAATTTAAAACAATTGAAATTATATAATGTCCAGAAAAAGTACTTATTCTGTACTTTGAATTCCTGCATTGCAACCTTCAGGATAAAAATCCAGGCACCTTAAAGTGATGATTCTCCATCTTTTTTTTTGAGGTTTTTAATGAGAGTATGCTACAAAGATTTTTGAAAATCATCTGTCATTACCATCTGCTAAGATTCTCAGTCTGAGCACTTCCCTGTCTAGCCAAAAACTGGCAGAACACCTACAGCTTTATGGGTGTCTTGATCTCCAAAACGCAAAGATAGTAGGAAAAAAAAAAACTGAAGAGCAGAACTGAATTGCATACTGTTCCCTGCAGGGTATAAAGACTGTCCTCTGGGACGTTCCCACCATGGTCAGGGAAAGACCACCTGTGGCTCTACTTCTACCCTACACTAGTATTTCTGTATGAGACGCAAATTTCCTGTCTCTTTACAGCTCAGCAGAGTATGACTGCCTAAGCTGGGATGCTGTAGCTCTCAGGAACCCAAATGCTCAGTGCCTGTATCTCTTTTAGCACCTTGCTTCTGAAACGAAGTCGTCTCCGAAAAAC
>NW_009226922.1:0-1911 GCF_000690835.1 Fulmarus glacialis | reverse complement strand
CAGCTGCCTTCCGAAGTGCCTCAGCAGAGTCTTCTCCTGGCAGAGAAAAGATGATGCGCTTACTTTTGGCACGTTTATTCCAAATAAAGGAAGCATCCCACGTTTTCTAGTTAATTTTCTTGACATGGTTTCTGCAAAACCCTTTTCCATTCATTGAAGCCTTCCCTGAAACCTTTCTCATATAAATTGGTTGCAATTTTAAAAATCTTTTTTTGATCTTGCCTATTTTGTCTTGTATTGAAATAAATCTGTTCCAAAGCATTTTCAATTTCCATTTTGTCACCTTTTTGGTTGTTTTGCCTTATTTCTTATTTCTTTTGCCCTATTTCCTTTATTTCTTATGTTGTAACGGAGCGGTATTTCTTGGGTTGGTTCTGTCAATGTACGTACAAATTACAAATTGCAGAATAAATACAAAAGTACAATGTTTTTGTTTTAATCGTCTAGTTCTGGTATGTTTGGTTCTATTCCACCTCTTTGATAGACTTCGTGATTTCTGCCTATGTGCAAAAGGGAGGCACTTTAAGTACCAATGCCTCACTTCTAACATTCCTAACTTTTCTTTTGGTCGTAGGTCTGAAGACTTCTTTTAAATTAGGTGTTGTATGCATTTTTATGGAGCACATTAAGCTCATTATGCACAGCAGTTTTAGAGCACAACAACTTACAATTTAAATATGTCACGTGCTTTGATTAACTGCTTTAAGTGCAAGACTGTCAAGGGAGAATGTCAGTGAAGAGCTATATACCAAAAGGCTTTCAGAACGAGAAAATGTTAAAAATTAAAGAGGAGACACTCATTCTGTCAAAGTGTTTCAGGATTTTACTACCACTTCAGCTGTTAAGCAGAGCAGTAATACAGTTACAGTCTTGTTATAAGAAGTTGGCTCCAACTATTAGTAGAATGGTGGGGGGGTTTTATGTTGGATTGTTTGGGGATTTTTCAGGAGCAAGGAGAATGGTAACGAGAAAAGATCAGTATACATCTCATTAATCCTTTATTTTGCCATTTCATTCATTCAGAATGAATAGCTGTACTGTCAGAGCTGAGCATACCTGCAAAAGCTTGTTTGTATAGAGCACCACAAGGCGCTCTGACGAAAGAGCAAACCACCACCTCACGCTCCCTCTCCCCAAGCAAAGCCCAAGCTTGATGTCCTGCTTAGCACTTGCTCTCGGCCCTGGTGACACTGTTAACCTCTTGACCATATTTTCCTCCAATATGACTCATCCCCTATTTTTTTTTTGTTTTCAGTCTAGCCTCCACTTTCTGTCTCTAAGTCTTTTCAAAGCTCTGGTCATGGAGTTAGCAACTTATAATGGTAATTCCCAAATAAATCCTCAATTTGTTCTTCAACCTTTTTTCCACTCCCCTTGTTCAGGGGTAAGGGCAATGATGGAATAATGCAGAGGTTTAAATCTGTGTCTTCAACTCACATCTTAGAGCCCTCTATCAAGCTTAGTTCAAAAAACGTTTTTGAAAGATTTCTCGTATTTTCCTTCTTCAAAAGCAAAGGTGTTAGTATCAGACTCGGTTTTGTTTATCATTTGATTCAGTTAACTGAACTGTCTCATTATCATTCAGTCAAGAGACATTAAGGAAGCTCAAGAGAAAAAGTTACCAGTTATCCTTCTCAGATGCAAAATTAATGGAAGAAGCAAAGAGAGAATTCATTTCTCGAAAGAACAGAGGCTCCTCTTCTTTCTGGCTCTGACATGGGTGACGCAGGGAAAGAAGAGAGGGGGGAAATGTAAGAAAAAAAGAGTAGCCCTCTCCGTTAAACAAACCTTTCAGAGCACGCATTTCTTTGGCTCTTTTGCATCTTTCCCTCCGCGACATGCACACCCCGACGATGTAGAGCTGACCTTTCTGTAGAGTGAGCTCTGCTGAGGCACTTCGGAAGGCAGCTG
>NW_009226921.1:0-764 GCF_000690835.1 Fulmarus glacialis | reverse complement strand
TCCAGGACACAGGCCCCGACTAGGCCTGCGCTGTCCACGTACTCCCCGGTGTTTCTGCAGGTGTCCCAAGTGACGCCCCTTCCCTACTCTGCTGGGATCCCTGGCCAGGCTCTGGCACCCCCCAACTAAGGACGAACTGAGGAGGGCTAGGTGTGCGGGCAGGCAAGCCCCCCCAAACCCATGCACAACGTAGTGGTCACTAGCATACAAACTTCTTTCTTGGGCTTGTAGCCAGAGTCGCAACTAGCAATGCCAGTGTCTCGGGTCTTGCCAGGAATCCCGCCAGGATCATCTAGCCAGGCTCCATTAACCAAGGAGAGGTCCCCCTGAGGGCCAGTCTGGAGATCTGGAGAACAGAGAACAAAGGCAGAGGCAGATCAGTTCACAAGACTTGGCCTGAGCCAAAGCAGAGCAGTGGCTCCAAGAACTGGAGGTGCAGCTAAGGCCAGCACAGGAGGAATGAGTGTCCTGCCAGCGCCGGGCACCTCTGTTCCTGGAACCCCTCATCAAGTCTCTTTGGAAGCAACGTCCTCTTGCAATGGCACAGCAGGAACATAGACCCTGCCGTGTAGAGGGCCCCATGCCGCCAACAGAATATACACCACCACCCACCCATCAGTGTCACGAAGGCACCAAGGGCACGCCCATGTCCACAAGCACAGAAGTCAGCACCACAGGAGCTAATCCCATCTCACAGGATGAGATCTCTAGGAGCAAAGCGTCTGTATTCGGTTTGTGTTCCACGGTTTTGGTAGTGGGGGGGG
>NW_009226920.1:0-3119 GCF_000690835.1 Fulmarus glacialis | reverse complement strand
TAAACTCGAGCTTTTTTTCCCCCCTTCCCCTCTTTTTTTTTTTGTAAAGATGTGCTAAAATCTCTCCTGCAAACCGGTAAGTACAACCTTTCTGGATCCTTTTGTTTCCGCCTAGGGTCAAAGACACCCCCTCTTCCAAAAAGAAGATATAATAATCCTCTTTATTTTTTTATTTTTTATTACAGCCCTTGCAGAAGAGAAAGAACTTAAGTGGCTAATATTTTGCAAAGGAGACAGAGAGACTGATACTGCAATACAGCTCTCATCTCTCTTCCTTCTTCCCAATTAGATGCTGATTTTAATTGCAGAGGGTATTTCTCTTTTCATGCTTTCAACCATCCCCTCTTTCCCACAGGGGAGGGTTTCATTTGCAAGTTGATCCTAAGGATTTCTGTTCCTCTGGCATTTCTCTCCCCTAAATGCATCTTTCTGCTCTTAAGTTTGTGGATGGGGGGCAAAATTTTCTAGTTGTTACACGAGGAAGGCAAAAAGAACCTTTTCTATTTAAAGATTAAGACTAAAAGCAACGATCGCTCCGAATAATTCTAATGGGCGTTTCAGTGATTCAAGGAAGGCTGCATCACCACCGTTATTATTACCATCCTTAGCATTTCTCTGTGCCCATACATTTAAAATATCTGGTGAAAGGAAGGGTGAAACCATATGTTGAAGGAGCTGCATCTCATTAGTACAGTATTATTTTCATCTGATTGGAGAAGAATGGTGTCTTCATTCGGAAACGTATATAGTAGGATAGATAATTTATCGGCTGGTAAGTGTCAAGGTATTTTTTTCTTCCACTTTCAGCTTTTTAACCGGGTCTCCTGCTTGGTCCTGGGGGCGCAAAATACCCTAATGCAAGGCAGACTGAGCGTTTCAATTCTAGGTGCCTCTTTAGCTGTCACTTCCCTTTAGATCTGCTGATCGCATGGGCATGTGCTTTAGAAAGATTAATCATCTCTAAATGCTTTAATCAGCTAAAATGACTAATATGTGGTATGTATTTATCTGATAATATACCAGTTGCATTAATTTGTCGGCGTGTTCGAAAAGGGAAGATTTTCTTTTAAATCAGGGTTGTTAACCATTTACTCTTTTAAAGATATTGTGGGGATTTCTGAAGGGAACCGTTTTGCCAGGGACATCAGCAAAACCTTGCACATTCCTTTGAACTTACGTATGGAATTTATTGAGCCGGGAGGGAGAGAGATTCGAGGACTGAGATTCAATAACTTTGAGAGTTTGCATGTATGAAAGATGTAGTGTGACACTGGAGAAATCTACCCACCGGTATTTCCCCCTGTAGTCAATGCGGGCTATGATGGCTACAAAGCTAAAATCGCTAACAAGTATGAAATACGTGTAGTTCTAAACACTGGTCTTACAGTGGAAAACGTGTAAAGACGCAACACATTCAGCCTGTGTGCTCATGTTGCTGTGTGGTCTGCATGTGCTGTCCTCTTTATAGGTAGCATTTACCAAATGGGGGGATAAGGGAGGCTGATATCGCGTGATTAAACCTTCTTACATCTCTTAAGTACAAATCAGGGCAAGGCTCGCCCATCTGACACCCCTAGAGTTGGTTGTGAACGTCTGCCCAACAATTGCTGAACTTTCCAGGAGCCTAACACAAGTCTGGCAGGTAGGGGCTTAGTAAAAGGAGCGGGGCAGGACAGAAATACTGAAATCTGCATTTTTCTTCCCGTTGCAGTTTTGTAAACACCAACAAATGATGAAACGTTCCACGGCAGAGACGCTTCATAAAGGAAGGATGTTGTGGATAATTCTTCTAAGCACAATTGCTCTAGCATGGACTACACCAATTCCCTTGATAGAGGACTCGGAGGAACTCGATGAGCCCTGCTTTGATCCATGTTACTGTGAAGTGAAGGAGAGCCTTTTCCATATACATTGTGACAACAAAGGATTTATAAATATTAGTCAGATAACAGAGTCATGGTCGAGACCTTTTAAACTTTATCTGCAGAGGAATTCCATGAGGAAATTGTACACCAACAGTTTTCTTCACTTGAACAATGCTGTTTCTATTAACCTTGGGAACAATGCACTGCAGGACATTCAGACGGGGGCTTTTAACGGGCTCCGAGTTCTGAAGAGGTTGTATTTGCACGAAAACAAATTGGACATTTTCCGAAACGACACTTTCCTGGGTTTGGAAAGTCTGGAATATCTGCAGGCAGATTACAATGTCATTAAACGGATTGAAAGCGGGGCATTTCGAAACCTAAGTAAATTGAGGGTCCTTATCCTAAATGACAATCTTATCCCCATGCTTCCCACCAACTTATTTAAGTCTGTGTCCTTAACCCACTTGGACTTGCGCGGGAACCGGCTAAAAGTCCTTTCGTACCGCGGGATGTTGGACCATATTGGAAGGAGCCTGATGGAGATCCAGCTGGAGGAGAACCCGTGGAACTGTACGTGTGAGATCGTGCAGCTGAAGAGCTGGCTGGAGCGCATCCCCTACACCGCCCTGGTGGGGGACATCACCTGCGAGACCCCCTTCCACTTCCACGGGAAGGACCTGCGGGAAATCAAAAGAAGTAAGCTCTGTCCCATGCTGTCCGACTCCGAGGTGGAAGCCAGCTTGGGCATCCCTCAGCTGTCGTCCAGCAAGGAGAACGCGTGGCCTACGAAGCCTTCCTCCATGCTGTCCTCCTTCCATTTCACCGCTTCCTCTGTTGAGTACAAAACATCCAATAAGCAGCCCAAACCCACCAAGCAGCCCAGGGCGCCCCGGCCTCCCCCGACATCCCGCGGCCTGTACCCTGGGCCGAACCAACCCCCCGTGGCTGCCTACCAGACCCGGCCCCCCATCCCCATCATCTGCCCTACCGGGTGCTCTTGCAGTTTGCACATCAACGACCTGGGCCTGACGGTCAACTGCAAGGAGCGAGGGTTTCACAACATCTCCGAGCTCCTGCCCAGGCCCTTGAACGCCAAGAAGCTGTACCTGAGCGGGAATTTGATCCAGAAAATCTACCGCTCCGATTTCTGGAATTTTTCCTCCTTGGATCTCTTACACCTGGGGAACAACCGGATTTCCTACGTGCAGGACGGGGCTTTTATCAACCTGCCGAATCTCAAGAGCCTGTACC
>NW_009226919.1:32664-46241 GCF_000690835.1 Fulmarus glacialis | reverse complement strand
ATTCTATGATTCTGTGATTCTATGATCATTTGTCTCCTCGGGAAGGATGCACATATTTAACTTAGGTTGACATCTGTCATACACACAGGAGCAAAATAGTGTCTTTTTCTTCACAATCTGCCTCTTCACTAGCCAGGGAATTTCCATCTTTTGGGCTAAAATACACCACCAGAATCAGCAATCCTGCCTATTCTTATGCTACCCATTAATAATCCAATGGCATAATAATTTCTTACCCAGGCAGTACAGCAAGCAGCAAAACAGCAAAGCGTTGCCATACTGCTGCTGGACAACACGTGACGGGACCCATCCCTCCAGCAGCTGGAAATCTGAGATGTACCACCCCTCGCTTCTTTTCTGCAAAGCTCCAGAGGAGATCTGACATGTCCATCATACCTTTGGAAATGTGTCCTCACCCTCATCGAGCTCTCGGGTGACCGCGGAGCTGAGCAGGGCACAAGCTGCAAGTCCAGCTTGGCTCAGCTGAACCTCTGGTTTGCATTACCTAGGCAGCTGTAGGATTAGTCACGGTTACTCACGCTGGTGTCAGGTTTGTGCAATAGCTCACGGCTTCTCCAACAGCCGTCAAAGCAGCTGTATGGTCAGCCACGACTCACTTGCACTTCCCACCATCCCCCGGCCCACACGGAAATAAAAGAGCTGCCACTACATCACAGACCTTGAGTCATGGTAAAGCTGCCCTGCCTCCACTCTCATCCAGGCTAATTGCTGCCATCCCAGGACAGCTGCTCCTATTGATGCGGTTTATCATGTTTCTCCATCTCTTTAGTAGAGTATCCTTATTAGAGGAGGTCATGGTCCTAGTTAAGCCTCTGAGAAACTTACTTCAATATTTCTTAGTCCTGTTCCCAGCTGAATGAAAATATACTGCCCTGAAACTAAAATTAGAAAGTCTGTATCAGTGTTTAAACCCCAACTTTACCCTCTTTAGGGTAGGTGAGCCATGAGGAAAAGACAGCTTTTAGGGCTGCAGGACTCCTACAATAAGGACAATCCCCAAACAGGCAAAAGCATAAATAGGCAGCATTACCAGAAAGGAAAGCTTTCATCCTCAGACCTGCCAAGCACGGAGTCACGGAGGTGTTCGTATGCCACCATTCGAACGCCAGAGTACACTGTGGAAAACAAAAGCAGGAGACGATTCTTGGGTCTGTCATTTCTGGAGGTCACGCTGTGATAGAGAAATCAAGAGATTGGTTGTAAAACACGCCAGAGCTTGCCTGGGTCAGCTGGTCACTGCTCTCACATTTATGATCAAAATGGGGAAAGCGAGGGGGCTGCCTGGTAGCAATGCTAGAGCCAGAACTTTTTAGCATCAGAGAATCTCTCTGGCTGAGCCAGGAGGCAGCACGGCTTATGCCCACACACTAAGGAGATGTGACCGCATTGCTTCCCTCTCAGCTGGTGCCAAGAACAAAACCTCCCACAAGTGCTTTTGAGGTTTGTTGCTGTCACCATATTTCCAAATAAAACACAGAAAGCTGTTACCTGTGGCCAAACCACTGCTGCATTTCTTCATTCTAGCACTTGCAACCTTATCTTTTTTTCCCAGCCCGTCCCCACTCCCCTCAAACAAAAGATATTTATTGTTGTGAGGACTGAGTGCTTGCTTGTGCTGAAGACCTTCCTGCAAAGACTACAGGGAAATTATAGTTTGTTTTCCCAGAAGCCAGAATAAGGCTGTGAAGGATTGGGGAAGAGAGGAAAGAGAAGGGATTGAACCAGAATCCCATATATTTCGAAGTGGGATTGCAGGGTAAGCTGAAGAAGTCCTCACAGATATGTTTAAAGTACAAGAACATACGGCAAGCTCACTCCAAAAGGCTGTTGGCCACAGAAGGTAGGAGCCAAACTTGTCCTATCATGAGCAGATAATCACCTATGTGGCGGTAGATGGCCGGCGTGGCTCCTTGCCAGAGCTTTCGTAAGCCCTCCTCCTGCACGATGCCAGCTGCGGTGCGCAGCATGCCACGATAAGGGACCGCCCGGCCGGCGGCAGCTCCATTGCGATGAACGGCAGCTTCACCTTGGACCTGCAGTCGAGTTTTCGTGAGATCCAGGGGAAATGTCACTGACGAGAAAGAGCAGGGAACAAACGTGACTGCGGGTGCAGCTGCGGGGAGACCTGCCACGCTGGTAACATCTGTGCCACAATCCCCCCCGTCAGGCGGCCAAGGGGGCTCTGCAAGCACCAAAGCACCAGCAGGCAGCGGGGACCGTACCCAATGGGGGTGCAGGCAATTCGTGGAGAACAGGAGATTCACGTCCAGATCTGTTAAAAGTGGTTCTGGGCATGAGTAAGCAAAATACATTCCCAGCAAACACCAAGTCTTTCTCCCTTATTTCTTTTTGCAGATTTGTTACAATTGCTTTGTTACAAAGCAATACATGTGCTTTCCAAGAGACTCTGGATTAAAAATGCTGTTCCAGTTACTCCCCTGAACAAAGATCAGTAAAATCTCTTATCGAGCGTGTGGCCTCTCCAATTCTGCCCAGCATAGTGGCAGCACACGTTACAGTCAGGAACAACCCCACAGTGGCCATCGTGATGCAGACACACATGCAGGTGAGCATCTACCCTCCGAACCACCCTAAAACATGCTGCTTTTCTGATGCAGACACAAAAATCATGTTTAGCCTGTTACTTCTCTCACTGAAATAACTGGTGGGCAGGGACGGTAGTCCAACTCAATCTCAGCTTCCCAGGGCTGCTCCTGAGACAGTATGGGTACATATTTTCTGCCCCTAATTTCAGTTCCAGGCCAGGAGTGTCTCACAGGGTGATGGATGGACCTTCCCAGCCTGTCTCAGGCGGTGAGTGCCCAGGAGCAGGGGTTGTCTTTGGTTCAATACCTCTGCGACACACCAGGCTACAGGGTCCTTCCAGAGCAGGACTCGGAGGTACTAGGGGAATGTAGTCACCGCTCAAGGCCTCAGCAGATTTACAGTCTATTTGTGCATTACGTTTGGTATTCATGTTTAAAGATTAGCAAAGATTGGGAAGTTACAAATCATTAGAGCAATACAACAGATTTGCCTGTAAGAGCTTGTTGAAACTATATAGAATATGCTGAGAAACATTCCAAATAAGTTAGTGATCACAAAGTAGTGCTACGCAGATGCCACGGTGCTGCTTTCCTGCATTTCAGCAAGCAGTTCACTATCTCCATTTTTACAGATATCTCCACTGTAACCAGAAACATGAGATTCGATTTTTCTTTGATTAACCCACATTAACCATGTAAAGCAAATTCCTGAAGAACTCAGCCCCTTGCTACTTAGGCAACAGATCATCCTGCTTCTTTAGTCTTTTTCCAGAAACCCAGCAAGCGCAAAGCTTAAATTAGTCACAAC
Source organism: Fulmarus glacialis (assembly GCF_000690835.1). NCBI lineage: Eukaryota > Metazoa > Chordata > Aves > Procellariiformes > Procellariidae > Fulmarus > Fulmarus glacialis. The sequence continues at coordinate 42,866 of NW_009226919.1, read as the reverse complement.
TGCGCTGTGTTAATGACTGCAGCCCTTCGGTCTCGGAGGCAAAGATTTCAACCTGAAAAAACCCTCCCTCCAGCCACAGTCAGGTGGCATAAAACACTTGCAAGGCTTAAATTATTGAAAAGTCACGACGAGCAGAGTGGAACGAACAGATTTGCTGGAGTGGAAAAGCCGGAGCGAACACCGAGGAATGAGGCATCCGGGGACTGAAGTTCCCCCTGCCCCCCGTAAGTAAATTTTGACCCCCTTCCCTCTCGGAAAATCATGGTGAGTTGTACCTAGTTCTGCCACAGCCGCTGCACAGGCTGACAGAGCGAATTTGCTGGCTCGGGGCCATCTCTCTGGGAGAGGTAAGCTCTTCTCTTCTTCTGCAGGTGACATCTAGCGTCTAACATGAAACAAGGCTAACCAGCCACCCTGCGAGGGTCTGGAGCAAAAGCAGACCCTAGCTCAGCTCTGTTCTGGGTCGTTTAAGAGACAAATTGCTGAAGGTCATGTTTCTCCAGCGCCAGCACCAGGAACTGCAGCAGCCCAAGTGCCTCCTGCAGAGCTGCAAGGTCCTTGTGCAGTGACACAAGAGACCCCTCCACAACAGGCTCCTGGGAAATGTAGTCTGTCACCAACACTACCCTCTGCCAGGAAACCGGCAGTGCAGGTACAGTCACACGCACAATTTTGCCCGTTATCTACATTAAAAAGATATATCAATAATGAGACCTCAGGATTATGAGAACACGTCTGGGGGCTGTTTGCTTTATGGGGTGCTGTCATTGACAGCAGTGCCTCAGGAGCCCCAGACTTGCATCCCCGTGTCAAACATCCAAGGCGGATGAATTGATCTGGATCTGGTTTAACAAAAGCTGCATTAGCAACAGCTACATGCCGAGCTGGAGTGCTAGAGTGCTGGAGTGCTTGCAGCAATTCACGTCTCCTGGGGATTAGGCACAGAGCAGTGCAGTTTGAGCAAGGGGCATGCAAACCTAGGAAGACAGAAGCCGATCTCTGCCCAAAGCCCCATATATGAAAAGTTTAAAGCTTTTCCTGGCTGAATGCTGAAGCCCTGTTAATTGTGTGCCAGTCCTAATTTCTCTTAAATTAATGTAGGCATATTTAGGTTCTCATCGTTAAAAAAAGGGTAAGGCATGAGCTGTTCAAGAGAAGCTTTTCATTTGTTATTAAGGCTCAGCTGAATCACTAAGTTAATCATTAGCCGTTAATCACTAATCCTCACGCTGAGGATTTGAGGATTGTTTAGGTCACAGAAATTTATCCCAGAACACCCCCTCCACACCCCTGTCTGACTGACTAACATTTTGGTACGTGGTCCCGGTTGCAACGATTCAGACAAATGAAGGGAGCATTGTAGGTGAAATATTCAGCTAAAGTCAGGCGAATTTATCTTGTCAGTCACCAGTAATTGGTATTAAATTGGATCCTTCTTTGGGTTAGAATTCATTAGAATTGATACAGTGATAAAACAAACTACCAACAAAACCCTGATTAAAATGGGAAGAAGGCATATTGCAATTAAATGCAAACATGCCTGGCTGCCCCGAGGGTACGAGTGGTTCAGAGCCTTATTCTAGAACAGTTTATGCAATCTGCTGTTGGCACTTTTGTGCCTCCCTCCGTAGCTATTCTCTGGGCTTGGGTCAGCTTGTGCCACTATATATCAGCCTGTATATCATCGATTTGTAATTTAGGTTGGAGAGGACCTCTATAGGTCATCTAGTACAATCCTTTGCTCAGAGCAGGGATAGCTTCAGAGTTACATCAGGTTGCCCAGGGTCTTGTTTGGTCACCTTCTGAAAACCTCCAAGGATGGGGATTTCACAGCCACAGCCTGCTCAGGTGCTTAACCGCTTTGTTAACATTTTTTCCTTATATTCAGTCAGAATTTCCCACGTTGCATCCTATGTCCATTGCCTCTCATCCCTTAGATGTACACCTCTGGGGACAGTCTCACTCTGCCTTCTCTATAACCATGCTTTAGGGGGTGGAAAACAACAACTAGATCCCCCCTTAAAATAAACATAGCGGCGTCCTATGGAGAGAGCAGCTCTCCATGGTCATTTTTAGTCTGAAGAAGTAAGTTCTTTTTTAAACCAGACTGATTTGGGGATAGCGCTGAGGAAGAATTTTCTCTTCCCACAGGATCTTTGAAATGAGCCTGACCTGGAGATGGATGCTTGCGTGGACACCTCTCTGATTTGTGGAGCAGAGAAGGGCCAGTGCGCACGGAGGTCCATCAAACAGCTGGAGTTCATATATCCCCAAATCCCGAGGGAGACAGCTCCAGCAGAGAGGACCCTTCCTATTTATCTATTTCAGTTTTCAGTGAGACAGCATTTTCTGGCTTCTGTCCAAAGCCAGTTTGATCAAAGGCTGCATATGCAGGGAGGGAGTGTGGACTTCATAGGCAAAGGAAACACAGCAGCAGAGTCAGGGAGGGCTGTGTGCTGCTGGAGGAAGGCAGCCAAACTGCTCCAGTCCTCTCACCTGCTTCCATCAGTGGTGACTGTTAGTTTACATTGGAAAGACCATTAAGTATTACCCAGGTCCAGGACTAGGACCTAGTCTGAGGAAAGCTTGTTAGTGACTATCGCACCATCGTACTGGTTGTGTCCTCCTCACGATAGTGCCTTTCAGTAGCGTCTCGTGTCCTTTACCAAATCGTGCCCCAGAAGCAGAAGCTAAACAAACAAAAAAAATGTCCAAAACAAACACAAAAGCCTTTAATGAATGTCTTCACAGAAGGTTGAGGGCTTGTATACATAGATCACTTTAAACTCACTATTCAGGCTGTGTATATAATGAAAATATACTCCAACATTACAAGGCCTTTAGCTCTCTTATCACTTTACCCCTTTGTAGGACAAGAAAGAATTTAATGGATAAAATAAAAGCAGGTTTTGTATTGTCTTCAAACTTGCTGAGGGTGTGTGGGGCTAGGCTGCGAGAGCACTTCCTAGTTTTTTTTATACTTAATGAATTCTGTACATAATTTTGGTGTGCCACTTCCACACACGCAAAGAAACCAGTCTGACCTCTTGTCTTCTGTCTGACATTGCAGTGATATTATAGGGGCCACCAGCAGGTTTTGAATTGTCAGTTCAACCTCCAAAGCCTTTCCCTGCTCCTCAGACACTGGACACACATCTAGCCTTTAATGAGATGAGCTCAGACAGGTGAGAGATACCCTCCATAAGGCTTACTGCTTCAGGTGATGCCTGCAGAAGTTTCTTGCCATCTGCCTTGCTGAAAGCTAAATGTCTGCAAATCACAGCCTCTCCGCTTCGTAATCTTGATATTGCCAAAAAATAATTTTTTTAACTGAAGAAAGCAACGCACTGCTTTGCCACAGTGTCCCTGGCTGTGTCCCTGGCTGCTTGGGTAGGCTTCCAGCAACGGGTGCAAAGTTCAAGGATTTGTCACAGCAACATCTAAGTTTTGCAAGCAGTGGAGTTGGTCCTTGTCCCAGAGCTCTGCCTTTTCCAAAAAAAAAGGGCTTGTCCCCTGGGCTGCTTGATGCTTTGACATCTTGTCTCCATGGCAGTGATCAGCTGGCAAGACTGATAAAAGCGGCCCTATTCATTGACTGGGGTAATCCTGGCCAGCGCGGCCATGCCGGCTGCTGCGGTAGGCGGAGCAGCTGCTGCAGCAGGCAGCGAAGAGGCAAAATGGCTCTTGCTCTCCTCTTGGCAGCAATCCTGGGACTTCTTATTGTCAAGGCTGTTTTGTTTCAGCTGAGAAACCCGAGCTCCCCTCCTTGCATCAGGAGCTGGATCCCTTGGTTTGGAGCTGCGTTTCAATTCGGGAAAGCTCCTCTGGAGTTTATAGAGCAAGCTAGAAGCAAGGTAATGGCTGTGGCGGCATGCCTGCTCGTGGGTGCGTGCTTAGGGTGGCTGCCTGCAAGGGGAAAGGCGAGGAGAAACTTCTGCATTAAGTTTGCCTCTTTCCTGTCATGTTTTATAACGTCAGGAACATTTTGCGTTTAGGACTGGCTTTGTACCAGTAACGTTCCTAAGTTGGGGATCCGATCCAGGCATGATCTCTGTGCTGTGATCATCCTCTTTGGACCCAGCACCTCTGTTGTTTTGCTTTTGCAGTCTGGGTACGTTTGGTATCTTGGTTTCAGATAATGTGGAAAGTCCTGTGCCAGGCACTGAGAGACCAGGAGACTAATTATTTGCGTGCCTAAAGTTAAGTGAGATTTCTGAGTACCAGCTGGTGTCCCTCAACATTCAAGAGAGACATAGGCATGCTTGGCAGGCAACTTTTTCCATCCTAAAAACCTTACCAAAGATGGGTGTGAAGATTTATCCCCTGGACATGCCTTTCTTTCTCTGTGTCTGTCTGATAGAGAGAGCCTAAATGATTAATTTAGATTAGATGCTTGATTTCTAGGCAGCTAATACTAACTGACATAAAACCCAGTTTCCCATTTTCATTCAGTGATGATCTCACCTGCTACTGCAATATAGTCAGCCTCAAGTGTTCAATACTGAAGGATCGCACAGCCCACTACTTGCAAAAACTAGCTACAAATGAAACCACTGTAACATCCTGAAATTTGAAAAAAAAAAAACTAATAAATAGTGGATGTTTAAAATTTGCTTTCTCATTTTGAACTGTTAGATTTAACTTACTGTTAGTAAGTACTTCTTTGCAGCCATGGTTGTTAAAAACTCGTGGTGTTAAATGAAAGCAGAGGTTCAAGTATTGTCAGCTGAAGTATGAGGTGTACGAACATCAAGAGCTGTCTGTCTTGTATTAAAGCTCATTGGGTGTTCCATAGAGTAAGCCCATGCGTGTGATCTGGAGTTCCTTGGCCTCGTTGAGCTTAACAGGCCGGCTTTAACCTCATATTACTATGTCTTTTCTCTATGCATAGCGTGATCAGTTATTTGTTCATTTATCTCAGGGCAGAAATGTAGGACTGGAAAAAAACTCATTCCAATCCATTCTCCTACTGTTTCAGAAACCATGCCATATAGTCCTTTAAATAAACTGATCAAGCCTCACTTCAAAAAACGAATCATAGTATTTCTTTGACTCTTCTGATACGAGGCTGTTAAGGAACCTCCTTGTCCTATTGAAAACGTATCCTGGTGGCAACCAGATTAAAGCAGCCTGCCAAGCTGTCCTTTCCAGTGCAGTCCCTTTTGGGGACAGATGTTTCACCGTGACTTAAGCTTGCTTTAGTTGCCTTTTTTCCCAGGAAGCTTTTAGCAAAGTCCCTTAGACGAAATTTTAAAACAAACCTGACAGCAGAGTCCTTTTTGGTGGTTCATTCACAGATTGAATGAGCAAAGTTTTTACATATTAAAGAATGTATTGAAGTACAAATGCAAAAGTAGTGGCTCTGGGTCCATTAATTTTGATGTTCATTTGTCTGGAGACTCTGTTGGTGCTATGGCAGCTGCTGACATACCTGAACACACCAGAAACACCTGAAGAACTTTATAAACCCCAGGTTTTGTTGGGACAGAAACATTTTCAATGGGAGGAAACTCAAAAGAAGGCAAAGCAGAAAGGGAAGGCTTTCTTACATATCTCCCTTTTACTGTGTGTTTGCAGATACGACCTTTCCTTTGACTTTTTTCTTAGTCCAGCAACTCGGCGTCCTTGTGACTTGTGACCTCTCCCTGCGGTCCCCCTGGGCCAAGAGGGACCTTCCCATCCGTCACCCCAGGCTGGCTGCCTGCCTTAAACACCCCCGGCACGTCTCCCTCCCTTCCCATCTCCCACACCAGCACGATGTGCTGAGGCCAGGAAAGATAAGGCTTTTTCTGCCTGCCCCCTTTTAAAGGAATAGACGCTGTAGCACAGTACAGCCAACTAAAACAGGTGCTGCTGCCAAAGGGGGTCGTTAACAGGCATTACAAGGGTTGCAAAATACATCTGCAGCGATTCCAAACTCCTTAATATTGCCAGAACAGGGTTAACTGCCCTTAGTACGAACAAGCTGCCCTTGTAAAAGTTAGTGCAGAAACAGGCTCTAGGCAGCGTGAAAACTCTTCAGCTCCGTAGGGTCATTACCTTCAGGGGAGACTTTCGCAATTAGAAAATTCCTCCCCGGATTAATCCTTCAGTCAAAGTGACACTCATTTATTTTTCTTTCTTAAGGGGTTAGCTTTCTTATTGTTGTTCCTTTTGTGTATATTCCTCACCGCTTTTTCTCTCAAGCCCTGGAGTAACACACCAGACTTCCACTGCTTCCAGCCTGCACTTGGCTTGAAGTTCGCTGCTTCTGTTTTCCTCGTACAGAAGAAGACGTGGGCTGGAAGAATTGTCTGGTTTTTCCCTTGTGTCATCAGTGGGTCTAAGAAAAGAAAGATCCCCGGTTCTAATAAAATATTTAATCTCTGGTCTAATAAAAGATATCACCTCTTCCTCCTAAAGCTGCCTGGCTAGTTAAAGCGGTTTTGCAGGCAGTCTGGGATGGGCAGGGTGGGTAACCGTGCAACATAAAATACAGGTAGAGCTGCTTAATGAGGGGTTCAACGGATGCGGTTCCCCACTTTGCCTGGCGCACATGGTAAGAGTTAATTAAGGAATTTCAAATGCTTCTCATCAGTTTGCTAATTAATCTAACAAGAAAAGTTCAGCAAAACCCCTGAGATTGTTCTGCACTGTTGTATGGAACTGTGGATACACACATCACTCTCAGTGTGTTGATTGTGTTTGGGGCATGGTGCCATGTCTCAGGACTCAGCTAGGTGCCTCTCAGCCTTATTCTCTGTCTGTGGTTGCGTGAGGGATGGCTCGCTGGGTGACACGGCAAGGGACATGCATCCCTGCATGAGGGGAAACGGGCTGGAGAAGAGAATAAGGCTTCTGGTGGAGCATTTCTGAAGACAGTGTCCACAGCTAATGGTCTGTGACCCCTGGTCCCACGCACAAAAGACCAAACTGCTAAAGTCCCTGAGACAGAGAGGGGACGTGGCATTGAACTCGTGTGTGTGCGTGCCAAGGGAGAGAAACCAGCCCCGTGCACCTCGCTCCCAACACGAGTCTTGACACAACTGCGGCTGTCTCAGCCGAGAGTGGTTGCTCCCTGCCCCGCAGCGCCCCTGGGAAAAATGGCTGTTTCCCTGATTTCCTTCCTTTGGGATTTTGGAGAACATCCTTCTGAAGTTTTTATTTCTCTGGAGTGTTACTTTCATGTCGGCTCAGATCTGCCTCTCATCATGGCACTGCTGTTTTGTGCGGTGTTTCCCAGTCTTTGGAAAAACCAGAGCTTTCATGAGTGAAAGCAGCTTCATAGGGCCTAAGTCCTAAGAGGATTTTTATTTTGCTTTCTATATCTCCGTATGTCATCAGATCTCCTTAAACACTGTTTCAGTAAACTGGGGCGCAGTGTTGGCAGGCAATGCCCACGCTTCGTTGGTACCTGCCCGTAACACAACGATGGTAAAATGCAGAACTGCTTGGCAGCTTGTTCCGTCGCTGATTTTATTACATTAGAACATCAGCATAATTATACTGGGACAGATGAAAAGCCTGTTTATTCAGGTGTCTGTCTCAAACAGCAGCTATTAGTAGATGCTCAGTAACAGAGTGTAAGGAGCACACCCAGGTGAGAGTACACCACCTTCTGCTTTTTCTTCCCAGCTTCTGGTCGTCAACAGTTGAGGACTTCCTAGGCTAGAATTTGCATTCAGATGATCTGACTATGATAACCTCATCTCTTTTGTTACCCTGTGTATAATTTTGGTTTCACAGCATCCCGCAGCAATTAATCCATAATTTAACCATGAACCATGTGAAGAAAATATTCTGTCTGGTGTTAAACCAGCTAGCTTCTAACAGGTGCCCATTCGCTTTTACATTATGAGAAACTGGGAATAATTATTCTCTTTTCACCTTTCCTGGGATCTAAGTCCACCTAGTCTCCTTTTTTTGAAACTTTCATTCATGCTGGCTGTGCATCCCTTTGCCTTTTCTAGCTCAGTATATCCTGCTGAGATGGAACGGGTAGAGACACACATTAAATTGAAGATATGGGCACAGGAGGGGTTTAGATGTTTGCTGTTCTTTCTCTGCTCCTTTCCTAGCAAGATGAGAGCTCTAAATTAATTATTAGCACTTGTATAATAGATCTTGGAGTCATTTCAGAATGTGATTCTTCTAGGCCTTCTACTTCTGTGATGTTTCTAGGTCTCCTCATAGTTTAGACTCCCAAATGACTCCAGATCATGAGTAAACTTTTAATTCCTTCTTTTGAGGAATGAATTAGGAATATGTTTTAGGCCACACATCCTTATGTCTTCCTAAAAGCTGTATTGGGCTCTTCTTCGGTACATTCTATTTATCCACTACTAATCCTGATCTTTAATAACGCTTGTAAAAATTTGCTGAGTACTGGAATGACTCTTTGAGGCTTCCCAGGTCCTCCTTCAGGAGTCCTTTAGAAAGGCACCACGTTTGCCTGTCCATCCTCCTGTTGCTGAGGGTGATTTAACAGATCACGGTAGGTGGTTCTGCAACTTCGTATTTTAATCCCTCTAGAGTTTTGAATTGAAGTATTTATCACCTAGCACTTGTTTAAGTCCTTCTTTACTATTTTAATTTTACATTTAATTTATCAGATATCATATTTGTTTGTAATTTCCTGTTTGGACACAAAATTCTGCTTTCTGAAAGATGTGTCTTTGAATATCCACCATCACTGTGCTGTTCAATGAAGCTGACTTGTTCTGGAGGTCCTTTATGGAGCTTTTTAAATTTCAATTTTGCTTAATATTGGTTTAATTTTAATTATTCTAAAGAGATTGCAGGAAATTGGATGAGATTCAAAACCAAATTGTTTGTGTAGGTATTTACAGGTAAGCAAGACGCCCAAGCTTTACTGATGGTCAGTGGACACGTAGTCAGTCCTATCAGTGGAGTCTAAGGGCAGTTCAGCTCACCGTCAAAAATAGAGGTGTGTAGTAGCTGGTCAGATTAATTGGTTTTTAGGCTTCCCTGACTGCATAGACTCTATTGTCTATAATGGGAGCGTAGGCATCTTGCTCACAGGTAATAATCTAAAATAAAGTGTTCGGATCTTTAATTGAGTGCGACCTTAATTGAATAATTAAGTGTTATTGCAGGTTGCTATTAGTTCAAATTTAATTTTATTTTAAAATTAGTTTAAGTACATTTTAATGTTAATTTAAAATTTAAAAAATCTAATTCAAAACCAAACACAGTACAAATTCACTGATTTTTATCCAGCCTGATGATGAGGACATGCTGTTATCCATAAAAAAAAGCAACCTTAGCAATTTAGCTATTATTAAAACAATATTTTATTTATTATCACCCAGAGAGTTTAAACAGTCATTCTTTCTTTAATAATTTACAGTTGAAGGACACAATCAAAATTCAACTGATGTCAAGAGGAATCTTTTCCTTGGCTTCAAAGAGCTTTTGATGAAGCAGGCTTTACAATACAGACACAGACAACAAAAGAAATGGTTGAAGTCAATGGCATAAACCGTGTGAGCAAGGTGGATTCAAGGCTTTTCAGTACTCCGAACAGATCAACAGAAAACTTTTTCTCACCCTTGTCAGCAGTGTAACCTGGAAAAGAAAATCAAGTTCCTTAATGTGTCTAGAGACTTTACGAAAGCCCAAACCTTTCCATATGTACAATAACTTTGCCAAAAGAAGGTGGTGTGCATAAATGTAAATGCTCCAAGGCTTTTGCCTGTGAGCAGAAATTGCCTTGACTAAGAAAAAGATGCTAAAGATGCTTCATCTCCTAATTTTGATTTTTTATGCCTAAATCTGACAGCCAGTATATATTGCACATTTGTTTGCTAGTTTAGAGTATCTACAAATACCAGTGATCTTTTTCATGACGTAGGAATTCAGAAGCTAATACTTATTGCTGAAAGTTTTGAGAGGGCTCTAGGATATTAGATTAAGGGAAAACAAAAGAATGATTTATGGCAACAAAAACCTTCCCTGAATATAAGTCCCAACAAACTCCATCTATTCTGCTCAAAGCTTGTTAGCTATTTTGATATTAATCTTTAAACAACTGTATAAGAAAGAAATGGTTGATATTAGCAGAACCTTTAAAAAAGGAAAGGGAAAGGGAAAGGGAAGGGAAAGGGAAAGGGAAAGGGAAAGGGAAAGGGAAAGGGAAAGGGAAGGGAAAGGGAAAGGAAAGGGAAAGGGAAAGGGAAAGGGAAAGGGGAAGGGAAAGGGAA